>NC_136992.1:27364300-27366800 GCF_032717465.1 Coenobita brevimanus
AAAGACGAGGAAGGGAGAAGAGGAGGAGGAGGAAAGAAGTGAGAGAAAGGAAATAAAGCTGGAAGGGAAAAAGAAAAATAAGCAGAAACAAAAAGGGGAAACAAAAAATGAGAGAGAGAGAGAGAGAGAGAGAGAGAGAGAGAGAGAGAGAGAGAGAGAGAGAGAGAGAGAGACTGCAGTACCGTTGAGCGAGGAGAGACCACCTTTCTCACACGAGCTACACACACCAACTGCTGCCTGTCTGCCTGGCCTGCCTCATCCTGCCTAACCCCCCTCCCTCACCCTCTCCCTTACACTCCCTGCCCTGCCTCACTCTCCCTTATACTCCCTCACACCCCTTCTCTCCCTTATACTCCACGCCTCACCCTCTCCCATATACAGTACTCCCCCTTACCTCACCCTCTCCCTTACACTCCCCCTACTTTACCCTCTCCCTTATTCTCCCTCTGCCTCAACCCCACTTATACTCCCAGCCTTATTCTCTCCCTCATACTCCCTCCCCTGCCTTATTTCTGCTATACGGTCCTTATTTACTTCCTATACATTTATTTTTCACACTTCTGCCAAAATAATTCTTTCATTTTCACTTCTCTGCTCTACTTCCCTTCTTCACTGTCAGTAATATAATCCTACAATTCCTTTATTTATTTTATTTTTATGATTTTGCTGTGCGATTCTTTTAATTTTTCTCTTATTTCATTCCATCTCTCTCTCTCTCTCTCTCTCTCTCTCTCTCTCTCTCTCTCTCTCCCCCTTCTCTTATTCAATTTATTCCATCTGTCTGTCTGTCTCTGTCTCTCTCTCTCTCTCTCTCTCCCTCTCCATAATATTCCTAAATTTTCCACCATAAATACAAGAGAATATTAAGGAGCAATATGCAAATTAAATCGCTAAGGAACAGGTGCTCAGAGCCCTCCCATATCACCGGCAAATCGGGCCTCAAACTGGATTAGGATAGAGTGCGTTTAATCCAACCTGATAGATCCTTAACCCTTTGCAGCTCAGTTAAAGCTAAGAGTGGTCAGATTATAGGGTGGATCTGACTAATAACCAAGGAGACTCACTGCTACATCACACCTAAAGTTTCTCTCTCTCTCTCTCTCTCTCTCTCTCTCTCTCTCTCTCTCACACACACACACACACACACACACACACACACACACACACACACACACACACACACACCTAAAGTTCTCTCTCTCTCTCTTTTTCTGCATATGCTGTCATAGCTACCAAGCAACGAGATAACAGGGGTGAAAGGTAGGAGAGTTATGAAGGGAAAGTCAACCATCTATCCACCTATATCTACAGCCAGGCGCCTTAATTTCGTTAGGAGTGGCCACAGACAAATCGCCTACATGTCTACCTGTCCCCCTGCCATTTCGCTGCCCTCCCCTCAAATTACATCCCCCCCTCTCTCTCATATACCTCTCTACTCCATCCCTCCATCTCATCCTCGGTCTCCCCCTCCTTCCCCCCTCCACCTCACTCCATCAGTTTATTATTTTATTTCAGCTCACAACACACAATTTTACTGATCAAATTTCAAACAACTATTCTTTTGTATTACATAAGAACATAAGAAGAGAGGATAACTGCAGTAGGCCGGCGATGCCCAGTCCCCTCGGATGAAAACATAGCGGCTAGAGTAAAAAAAAAAAAAAAAAGCCATAGCCAAGAGACTGTAAGGAAATAATTTATATGGTACCGTTAACTTCCTTTGTGCTCTCGCTCTCTCTCTCTCTCTCTCTCTCTCTCTCTCTCTCTCTCCGTTACATTTCCTTTGTACTTCACATGTGTGCGGTACTCTTTTTGTACTTCCCTTTTCTCTCTGCCTCACTCACTCACACACCCATCCCCCCCTCCCCCCCTCTCTCAACACTATTAATTTCCCTCTCCTCTTCCACCCTCCCTTTCCTCCCCCAGTGAGAGGTCGGTGACATCCCTCCCTACCTCCCTCCCACCCTGCCTCTCTCCCTCACTCACTCCCCTACCGCTCTCTTTTTCTCTCTCTCTCTCTCTACAAATGGACAGGCAGACAGAGATTTTCCTATAATTTAATAAGAATATATGAACTGATATTCGCTATTCCGTACACATATATATACAGAGAGAGAGAGAGAGAGAGAGAGAGAGAGGGTGAATACATTACCTTTCTCACCTGTTTCCCCTGTCCTTCCCTTTCCCTTCTCATCTCCTTTCCTTTGCCTTTTATTCCTCTTTCGCTTTCTGTTCTCTTGCAATCCTCCCCTCTCTCTCTTCATCTCTTATTTATCTATCTTCATATCTATCTATCTATCTATCTCTTAATACCGTAGAATGATGATGATGATGACGATGATGATGATGATGATGATGATGATGACGATGATGATGATGATGATGATGATAATGATGCTGACGACGACGACGACGACGATGATGATGATGATGATGATTTTTCTGCTTTTGGTTAGAACTCACCCTGATGTCAGAAAGTCTATAGGGACATTTATATACG
>NC_136992.1:27376800-27409300 GCF_032717465.1 Coenobita brevimanus
GTTCACCCACCCACACCACCTGTTCCTTGAATCTGCTGCACCCCCCGCCATGACCCATCCCTGAAAGACAAAGAACATGTATTTTTTTTCTGTAAGGAAGAAGGAACCAAAGGCCAGAAGCCCACAAGACTGTTCCCTCCATAAAAAAATAAAAACAAGATAACAGCACCCCCGCCATGACCCATCCCTGCAAGACAAATAAGTAATTTTTTTTCTTTATAAAAGGAAGAAGGAACCAAAGACCAGAGCCAGCAAGATTATTCACTCCAAGGGGTAAAAAAAAAAAAAAGACAGCACCCCCCGCCCGTCATGAGTCATCCCTGCAAGACAAATCACAAGGATTTTTTTTTTTTAATGGAAGGAAGGAACCAAAAGCTAAAGCCCACAAGATTGTTCCCTCCAAGAAAAAAATAAAAATAACAAAGAGCCATATTCATGAATCGTTCATTTCGAGAAGCCATGACACACTGGGTTTAAAAGACTAGAGATCATAGGCAGTAGGAAACACAGAGGAGGACAGTTCCAGAGCTGCACATTAATACACATAATAGCAGCTTAAGGTTGCAACACATGTGTCATACAGTAATACAACATTAGCACAATAACAAACATTAATAACTATTCATATGCCCGTAATCTTGGAGGTTTAGTGTAGGTACATAAAAAGAAAGAAATAGAAAAAGAAGAATGAAAGAAAGGAAGGAAGGAAGGAGGAAAGGTGGGAATAAAGAGAAAAGAGAAAAAAGAAAGAATAAATACACAAAAAATAATGTATTACGTGGACGAATATAATTTACTATTTTCAGGAAACGTGAACACCAAGGAAAAAAAAAAAAACTAACACCACGAAGGACAGGACATCACTGGGGGTACTCTTGGCCAACAAAGGGTAGCCAACACGTTACCAATAATTTGTGAGTAATATACCATTCTGATTTAGCTCCTGAAAACATGACTTTACACAGAATTATCCCGAAAATGAAAACCAAAGTCTAATGAATCGGATTTCCTTTTAGCAACTGGAAAACTGAAACTATATAAGAAAATAAATATATGATGATACACTGGATGGTCTCACTCCCCCCTCCTCCTTGACTATCCCCCTTCATCATTTTATCAGCTGCTTGTAAATCTGACTATGCAATATGGAGTGCAGATTCCACAGAGTTTTATTTAGGCAGCGCGAGTTGCAATATCGATGACGTGTTTAATTCATACTACCGTCAACGATTTTATTATCTCTACGACTTCCAAAAGTGAAGGGGTTAAGAAGTCTCCATTAATCCGTCCAGTGCTGTTATGGTGCAACACACGAAACATACCGCTAAGGAACAGGTGCTAGAAACTTCCTAAGGTAACTAGAACACGGCCCTTCCCATCGTACTTTACGTCACTCAGATTTCGTAACACTTATTTGTGATTACTCCGCACACTACACCTCAATATCATCATCATGTGGGGGCAAACGCCGCGGGCCGCATAGCCTCACTTACCCTCCAACTACCTACAAACGTCCCTTCGTGCAACCCTCCCGGCAGCGACTCTTCCCTCTCTAGTTATCTCTCGACATGAATGATAACCTGCTCCAGCCATGAGTTCCGTGACCTTCCTCTTGGTCTCCTTCACTCCGGGTTAGCTTTCTCTGAGGGTCAACCTTAGGAAAATGAGCAACGTGCCTATATAACTGGCGTTGGCGCTGACGTATTATGTGGATATCAGGTCTTGAATCACTCTCACGGAGCAGCACCTTGTTACGTACCAGGCCCTACCAGCGATATCCCATGACCCTGCAAAAGCACTTATACTCATTTTTTATTTTTTTTTTTTTAATTGAGGCGAGGATGCGCTTGACAGGATGGTGATGACTGGCTGACTGCAACATTACTTCATAATCTCTTTGCTGGTTAGCATTATTAACTGACAACATACATCTGAGGGGGACATTTGGGTCAGTAAATGTTATTCGGATATGTTGCAGTCAGCCAATCATCACCAACCTATTAAGTGCATCTTCGCCTTAAAAAAAAAAAAAAAAAAAAAAAAAAAAAAAAAAAGTATAGTACGGTACTAAAGGAGTCGATTCACCGCTGCAAGTCACAGTTTAGCGTCCACGTCTCACAGCCATAGAGAAGATAGGGAGCACAGTGGCTTGAAGATAGCAATTTTCGTCCTTCAACACAACGACAAGGCCAAATATCAGTGTTGGCTACTGATGCAAATGACGTTGATTATTAAAACTATGTAAATTCCATACAGGAGAATGTTAACGTGTAATGTGCAAAATAAATCGGTAATAAAGAGGTGCCTGCAACATCCTACACTGACTAGAACGCAGCTCTTTGTCCTAACATGTTCCCTCGCTCGAGGATAAACCCACTGCGTCACAAAGAGGAGATAAAGAGAAAGGTCAGCACTGTGAGAGGAGGCGGAGGAAAACACAGTAGACTAACAAGAGGGATAAGAGCATAAAGGGAGAGGAGAGGGAGGAAAAGTGGGAGAAAAATGAAAATATAAACGAGAAGAAAACTGATATGAGGAAAAAGAATGGAGAAGGGGAACATGGAGGAAAAATAAGAAAAAACAAAACGGGCATGGGAAAAATGGGGGGGGAGGGGGAGGAGGAGGAGGAGGATTACACAGGATTACACAGGAAAGCAAACAGCAACAGACCTTATGGTCCTTTCGAGGCTGCTTGTTAGAGAAAACTATGACTACAAGATCTACTCTACATGCTGAAGGATAAGGATAGTAAAGCAAGAAGGCTCCCCCCACCACCAAACCCTCCAGGAAAAAGTGAGAAAAACCACCATGCAGCATGGAAAAACTGACATGGAAATTTTATAGGAAACACTGGAAAGGAAAAGTCACATTCTATAATACTTTATCTATAAGCTACCCGATAGAGTAACCTGAAAGTAAACAAATAAAATAATAGTTACGGCATGACATTATAAACCGGTACATTGAGTTAATGGGAAGTCAGTGGACAGAACGTGGAAGCTACACACTGCACAGTGTGGATGTTTAGGGGTGGTGCGGCAGCCTTGCCTGGCGCTTTTAAGGTAAGCAGCAGTCAATCAGGCCCTAGCTCCGTTTGCTCCACTGAGACAAGGAACTCTCCCATGTGGGAAAGGAGGAGGAGGAGGAGGAGGAGATAAAAAATAAAAACGAGAATAAACAGAAAAATGGACGAAAGGAGGGAGCCGAAGGAAAAAAGGGGAAAATAACGATGAGAAATGGTGAAGAGGGGAGGATGTAGGATATGGGGAAGGGAAGTAAAACAGCAATGAGTGGGAAGAGGAAGACGAGAAGAGGATGGAGTGGGGGATGGAGGAAGAACGGAAGAGGAAGGAATGGAGGAAGGAGGAGGCTGAGAAGAGGGAGAAAGAGTGCGAGGAGGAGGAAAAGAGTGGAGATGATCGAGGAAGAAAAGAATGGAGGGGAAGGAGAAAAACATGGAGGAGTGGGAGGGAAAAAAAAAATGGAAGGAAGAGGAAAAAGGGACAAGGGAGGGTGTCAAATATCAGTCTCCTGCTGTGAATCTCTCTCTCTCTCTCTCCGTTACACTATAGCTACACGTCTGATCATCCTACGTGGTCCCCCCCCTCTCTCTCGCTGTGTGTGTGTGTGTGTGTGTGTGTGTGTGTGTGTGTTTTAAGGACCATGAGATCGGTTTGTCTGTTAGTCTGTCTGTCTCCTTTCTATTATCTAAAAGGATATCCCCAGTAACTCACCCACAGAAAAAAAATGTTGTCATATCCGCTGGCTACGTTAAAAACACATACACTGTTACATTTCTATCTATCTATCTATCTATTTTTTCTGTTTACAAACTGTTCTCATGTATTTTTCTTTTTATCACAAACTTTCATACAAATGGTACTGTAAATCTGGCGAAATTGACAAACCAGTTATATATGTACTATACCTTTGCAATGAATCTGCCTACCTATCAATCATTGTCTATCTATCCACCTATATATCTATCCATCCATCAGTCTATCTATCCACCTATATATCTATCCATCAGTCTATCTATCCACCTATATATCTATCCATCCATCAGTCTACCTATCCACCTATATATCTATCCATCAGTCTATCTATCCACCTATATATCTATCCATCCATCAGTCTATCTATCCACCTATATATCTATCCATGTCTATCTATCCACCTATATATCTATCCATCAGTCTATCTATCCACCTATATATCTATCCATCAGTCTATCTATCCACCTATATATCTATCCATCAGTCTACCTATACACCTATATATCTATCCATCAGTCTATCTATCCACCTATATATCTATCCATCAGTCTACCTATACACCTATATATCTATCCATCAGTCTATCTATCCACCTATATATCTATCCATCCATCAGTCTATCTATCCACCTATATATCTATCCATCAGTCTATCTATCCACCTATATATCTATCCATCAGTCTATCTATCCACCTATATATCTATCCATCCATCAGTCTACCTATCCACCTATATATCTATCCATCAATCTATCTATCCACCTATATATCTATCCATCCATATATCAATCTATCTATCCACATGTAGAGGTGTGCGGTACATAGGAGGACTACTGGGCCTTGAAAGCAGGCTGTGAAGTTTATGCCCAGAGTCGGTCACATAAAAAAAAAAAAAAAAAAAAAAAAAAATATCCATCCATCAATCTATCTATCCACCTATATATCTATCCATCCATCCATCAATCTATCCATCCATCTATCTAAATCTACCTATCTATTCATCTTTTTACCTAACCAGCTACCCATCATATCATATCACACTTAGCACCTCTTCTTCAGCGATTGTTTGCATATTACACTTAACACCTCTTCCTTGGCGAATTATTTTGTATATTACACTTAGCACCTCTTCTTTAGCGATTTATTTTGCATATTACATTTGCTACCTCTTCCTTGGCGATTTATTTTGTGTATTATACTTGGCACCTCTTTCTTAGCGAATTATTTTGTATATTGCACTTAGCACCTCTTCTTAGGCGATTTATTTTGCATATTACACTTAGCACATCTTCCTTTGCGATTTATTTTCCATATTACACTCTAATATTCTAATGTATGTTTACCACATTTTAATATAGACATTGCTTGCATCAATAACAAGTGCAAGCTGAGATGAAATGGTGAAAATAAATAAATAAGGAAGATGTTACAAAATCTCGAGAGCCACTTGAAATGCGTCTCTGTGTATCTGTTCATCTACTTGTCTAAGAATTTAATTTACTTGTCTATCTATAGATCATTCACTTTAACCGGCCAGGGATATTTTGCAATTTGCAGCATATTTCCTTTAACACAATGGCAGAATAAGACAATACTTCGACCTTGCATCCTTTTCAGAGCACTTTTTCGTGACTAGCAATGCTTTCCAATGTTAATTTCTTGTCATAGCTCACCACTCAAGATGGAGAGACGGCAATTTTACGCCAAATTAAAGTAAACTAAGCACGGTTATTCTTCTATTTCTGTACCTAACTGCTGTCACACCCGCATGCTGAGCACTAAACGTTGTGTGTCAACAGTATGTCTGCTTAGATGAAAATCTGAGAAATAGAGGACTTAGATAATGCCTACATAAACCCTTTGAGGCCTAAGATGCATTTTATTGGTTTATACTTCCTGTTTTTTGACGATTTCACTAAACTCTGGTAAGGCCTCTCTTAGTGACAGGTTAATGAAGGCTGTATCTAATCCCTACAGTTAGGAAGGTGCAAAGGTGAATAAATCTGTCTGAAAGTAGCAAGAATTAACTGAAAAATTTATAAACAGGGTGTTCGAAGACTTGACGTAACTCTGGAGGGTGACTCTAGGGGTGAGAGAGAGAGAGAGAGAGAGAGACTGTATCAACATGTATCCGATTCTCAGCCATTATACAGTTACAATTACTGATAACCTGGGTAAATTAAGAGGAAACCATCGTTGCCCAAAAGGTCATCAGTAACTGCAGCTCCTTAATGGCTGAGAAATGGATCCATGTTGATATAGCATTTTTAAAACTCTAATTCTGGCCAAGAATCGTCTCCTGAAGTTAGTTTAAAATTAGTACATACTGTAAATCCCAAAGACCTTATACATCAAGAAAGTGAAGAAGTTAACTCCCGAAATCAGGTGATATATTCTACTGGCTTATGCTTTTTACCTATAGACGATTTTATTCTGCTTGGGAGATTTTTTTTTTTTAACTGGAAGGGCAAGATGAATCCTTTTATTAACTCATTCATTACAGAAGGTCTCCCTGAAGCTGAATGAAATAGTCTGGTAGCAGCAAGAATCAAATAATGCTGAAGAAGTTACAGTTGACTTTCAAACACCCACTACACTCAGTTCACTCTAACTAGGCATAAACTTGCCATACCTCCATCTTGAATGTTGCAATAAGAGATTAACACCAGAATATAGTGCTGGTCATAATAATACAGTGCTCTGGAAAGGGTGGTGGGGTATAGTATTGTTGCATTATAATGTGAAGTGAAATAAGCACAAAAAAAAACAAATGAATGAACTACACATGAAGTCTCCCCCTTATACAAAATGAAATCATCAGGCACTGGCAACACTGAGCCAAAAAGAAAGAACACACTCATAATGAAGGGGTTGCAGCTGGCCTGAGAGAGGAAGGGCAAAGGGTGTATGATAGCAGTAAACAGGTTGTGACTAATACTCTGCGTGTGTGTGTGTGTGTGTGTGTGTGTGTGAGAGAGAGAGAGAGAGAGAGACTCCTACTGTATGTACAAGGCCTTTATTACATACAGCACATTAATCATTAACATGGTATGACAAGGAAGTGCACTAAATCTAACTTGTGTAGCATATCACTGTAGAGCTTGGGGTAACTCTTGAATTTAATCCAAGTACTGTACTGTAATGCAACATTATATTATTCTGCTGAGTGAGTCATAGATGCCTCAACGTTAATACTGCTATCATTAAACTTTTAATGACTGGGCTTTTTTTTTTTTTTTTTTTTTTTTTTTGGTAGATTTTAGTCAGGTTGCAGAAACTCTTATGGAGCTAATAATAAATAAGGAACTGCTTCATGTAGACAAAAGGTAAACACCTTCATGATGATAATGATTTTACTCAGTTTAGTAAAGCCCCCTTCACAGTCAAATGGGCAATGCAAGCAATATCTAACCTGTTTGTAAATTTTCCCCTAGGTGAATAAAATCAACAGGTAATACCAAAAAATAAAATACAGACATCACCATACTAATGGGGTTAATGGAAAATGCTTCCAGTTCCTTTGGCCTGTGAGTTCCTTCCTATACTAAATAAAACTGTCTGGTGATACTGGGAACAAGAAAGTTTCCTTATAACAGTAACAGGTGTTAATGGAAACTGGTTCAAATCCTTCCATTTTGATAAGTCTCTCCAAAGCTGAATGAAGTAATCAAGCAGTAGCAAGAATAATATGCAAAGTCTGTCATCATCATGAAACAGTTAATGCAAGACTGTCCCTCATCCCTTCACTTCAGGAGCTCATTGGCTACCTGAGCTGAAGAAATCACCTGGCTATGGTCAAAATAAATCAGGGCCTCATTGTCATGACGGGTTAATGAAACTTCCTTCTACCCCTTCAGATTTCAAGTTCTTTCCTATGCAGAATAAAATTGCCTGGTGGTAGTTTACATAACATCAAAAAGTTGTCACCATAACGAAAAGGTTAAGAGAATATGTTTCTCACCCTTTCACCTCTTGGGATCTCTTCTCTGCTGAAATAAATCATTTTCTGATACAAAAGACTAAAAAACTCATCACTGCAGACTAGGAGTTATGGTAATGCAGACTGTTTGGAGTCCCTTTACTTCAAAGGGTCACTCCTATCCTCAATAAAACTGTCTGATGGTAGCAAAAATAAAATACATGAATCATCTTTGTAGTGCATGAGTTAATGGTAGACTTTCTAAACCCTTCACTTCAGGGGTTCTTGCGTAAACCAAATAAAGTCACCCGGAGCTGGTGAAATAAACTAGAAACTTCATCATAGAAAAGGCTCACAGAGATTCTTTCAAACTCCTTCAGTCAGCATGTTCCTCCCTAAGCTGAATAAACCTGTCTGGTGATAATCAAAATAATATTAATCCTTTCAGTACTTCAATACAGGGCATACTCTCCTCGTACCAGCACTGTATTGACCTCTGTGTCAGAACTAGTACCATAACCTCTCTCAAGGTCAGAACAACCCTAAAACAGTGGTGATGAATAGGAGTCTACATGTGGTGGCAATGTGAACCATGGGTGAAGCATCTGTGGTATCCACCTGGGAGCCAACCACCTATTTCCTTGCATCTCACCATGGGAAGGATCCTGGTCCAACCCTGACAAGATGCTGTTTACCACAAGTGAACATTGGATCCCTAATTGGTGTATGTACTGTACTGCACCTGAAGGACAACCCCACAGAAACAGATGCTCATCTGTGGCTAACAAGTCTGCTCGGCCAGAGTGACCAGGGTTAAGCAGCAACAACAAAAACAACAATAACCAGAATGTCATTGATGCTAATATCAAATGATGTGATTCAGCTGAGAGTTAATCATAAGAGCCCATGTTAATATCTGACTAGCTTTGAATACATACCAGTACTTATTATGCTACCTTATAATTTCATACATGAAGAAGTTGCACCTACTTCTACACATTATCATTATCAGTATGATCAAGGACAACTGTTCACTAATACCAAAACTTAAGCCTTTCTGTTTCTCACTTTCCACAGCTGGCTAATATTTCTGAGGTGTAAGAAGCCTGATATGTCTCTCTGCCCAAGGACAATTTTCTCTGATAGAATTCATCAGGGAGGAGAGGGATGATCAACTCCTAAGAGTACAGTTATCACTGTGTAGTTGTTGGCCAACTTTCGTCACCAACTATATTTTCCCAGGCAATGAACACACGCTTGATTTTATTAAGAGTACTGGAAAATAACTTTATAAATAAGAGGGAAAAGTAAATGACTACTCAAGGCTATGTGTAGATGTGGTTTCCCTCATGTGACATCATAAAATTCAACAATCCCATATTACCCCCAACTGAGGTGTTGAGGCCCAAGGGTGGGCTACCACACAGTAGTCCAATACTGTACACTTAAAGGTAAATAACTAGCCTATACTATGACGGAAAATTCTCTGGTCATGGAATCAACTTATGCAATGCCATCATTCAGCCTTGGGAATTCTTATCAACAGGCCATTTGGTGCCAGGACAATATGTACCTAGGTTTGATTCCCAACAAGAGGCCTTTTTTTTTTTTTTTTTTTTTTTTTTTTTAATGCCACCAAAACCAAAGGGAGGTAGACAGGTCATCCACCCTTACATGTACTGGTCTACAGTAACTTAGCTTTGGATCCATACACCTTGAGGGAGTCGAGTGGAACTGGTACCGTATAAAAGCTAAGACGTCTTTTCTATTTGTATCTTGCCATTACAGGACAATTTTATATGGCTTAAGATGAACCTCTCGCAAGGGAGGAGCTAATGAAGTGATATCAAACTCATGCAGTTCCAAAAGTCTAATCCAAGATAAATAAAATAATTTTGAAGTAGCAAGAAAACATATACTGCAATTACACCACCTGGATTCAAGGGGCTAACCATTTCAATCTGATGCTGTCTTTCTGCTTTTTCTTGCTATATACTGATAATCTTATTATATATACTTTACTTAGAATGAACTCCAGGTAGTGGAAAGGTTACTGAAGCTATACCTAATCCCTCCAGTGTAAAAAATATCCTCTAAACTGAGTAAAACTGCCTGAGGATAAGAAGAATAAATTACAAAATAGGCTGTTCGACTGATGGCATTCACTCAGGGACGTTCATTCACTGAGCCCTGGTATATTTCTGTCATATCCTTCCCATCTGATTTTTTATTCAGTCTAAGACAGACTCCTTAAACTAAACAAGGTTACATATAGCCTTCATTATCCCCTCTACTACTACAGGTCAACTGTACGTTGAGCAGAACTGTTTGGATACAGCGATACAGAACAACAGAATATACAATATTGGATTATTTACCCGGTGAATCCAGGAAGTTCTTTTTACATTTACTAAAGGAATTACTGTGGACTTTGTTGGGTACTCTGATAAAGTGAATAAAATCACGTATAACAGTAACAATAAGATAAAAATAACATCTTCAGGTAGAGGGGGTCAATCTATCTATCTATCTATTGCCAGACGCCATAATCCCGTAAGGGGTGGCCATTTGGCTTTGAGTTATTTGTTTTACGGGGAAGGTCACTAATCCTCCACCAACCCACTTGTTGACACATAGGGAGCACGTATGGTTTGGTTATATGGTTACCATCCAGCGTTGTAAATGGTTTCTTGGCTTACAGGAAACCATTTGGCTTGTCACTCAATGTAAAGCCACCTGTAAAGGAAAGAAAAGCAATAAGAAGTGACAGGAAAGATGGGAGATAATGAAGCCATTTTATCTCCTGAATCTGAGTAATGTTCTTTTTAGTGTACAGTACTATATTCTTATCTGCCTCCTTTTTTGAAGGTGTTTCTTAAGGCTACATTTAACCCCTCCAGCTGGCTGTCCTAAGGTGTACAAAATCATTCACTGATGATAAGAATAAAATGAAAAAGATGAAAAAGACATCTCAGTTCAGTAGCTTAATCCTTTCACTGCCATTTATATTTTCTAATGTAATTATTATTATTATTATTTTTTTTTTTTATTTATTTATTTTTTTTTAGAAAGGAGTTCTCACATTAAAACTGTAACCTGATAATCATCACTAATCACATCAATACCAGCTACTGCATTTAATTCCTGTCACCACCAGATAACTTCCTTCACCTTAGGAAGGTCTTGTAACAAAACAACTGACCGATGATTATCACCAAGTCCATCAATGGCACAACATTTAAGTCTTGTCACCAGCACATGATTTTATTCAGCTTGGGAAGGAGTTCTCATAGTAATGCAGGTAACTGGAGATCCTCAATTAGCCCATCAACACAATACCGTACTTCGTTTAATTCTTGTTACCATCAGATCACTTATTCAGCTGAAGGATTTCTCATAATACTGTAACTGGGTAACCATGGTGTAACATTCATAAAGATCAACCATCAATACAATGCCATCTTGTTTGATTTTTATTCCATCAATTTATAATATTCTGCTTATGGTAGGGAACTAGCTCTTATACTGTGGTTGTTGTGGCCTCTTACTCATCTGATCATGACCCTGGCAGACTGCAGGCTGAAGCTGCTGCCCTTCTACAGTCCAACATCCTCCTTTCATGGAATTGGAGGTGAGCTTAATTAAAATATAAGAACAATTATGCAAAATTTCCAAATTTCCTATTAGAATGAAGAGCTGACAGGGCTGTTTCTATTTAATAAATAAGCACATATAATGGACTTTATACTGTAATGTTTGTTTTTAAAAATTATGATAAATGGGGTTACATTGATGTGCTTCATACTGTGTAGGGTATAACTTAGACTTTACAGAATATGAAGTGTCTTAATCATCAAACATCATTTTACTAAGCTGTTCAAATTTTTATGGATGCCTCCTGTCTGGTAAATATAAAGATTTGCTTTATGATCATACTTATCATTGCATCATACAGTAGTGTGATGATTACTAAATGTGCCATGATTACCCAACACTCCTAATGCACAATACTCTCTAGCTGCAACTTTTATCAAAAGCACATTCTAGTGGATGCTGGAGTGGCCCTGGTGAGAGAGGATAGTGTTTGGAAACTCCCTGTGCTGTTGTTTGCAGATGATACTGTGTTGTTGAGTGAAGACGAAGGGGAGCTGCAAGGCTTGGTGGATGAGTTTGGGGGAGTGTGTAAGAAACGGAATCTAAAGGTGAATGTAGGGAAGAGTAAAGTGATGGTCTTTGAGAGAGGTGAAGTCAGTGAATGTACAGCGAGGTTAGATGGTGAGGAATTGGAAAATGTGAGTAGTACTTGGGTAGTGTGATGAGTAAGGATGGAGGTTTGGAGGGTGAAGTGCTTGAAAGGGTACAGCAGGGAAGAAAGGTTGCTGGTTCTTTGAAAGCAGTGATAAGAAACACGGAAATGAGCATGGAAGTGAAAAAGTTACTACATGACAGTATTGTGATACCAACTCTAACGTACGGAAGTGAAGCTTGGACGTTGTTGGAAGGACACAAGTCGAGAGTGAGAGCAGTGGAAATGAGTTATTTAAGAGGAGCCTGTGGAGTCACATGGAGAGACAGGCTGACGAATGAGGATATAAAGGAGCGTTGTGGTGTTGATGTGGATGTGATAGGAAGCGTTATGAGGAACATACTGAGGTGGTTTGGCCATGTGGAGAGGATGGAGGGTGAAAGACTGACGAAGAGAGTGTATGTGAGTGAGGTGGAAGGGGAAAGAGGGAGGGGGAGGCCGAGGATGAGATGGAGGGATGGGGTGGAGAGGTATATGAGAGAGGGGGGTGTGAGTTGGGAGCAGAGGAGTGAAATGGCGGGGGACAGGGCGACTTGGAGGCGATTTGTTTGTGGCCACCCCAAACGGGATTGAGGCGTCTGGCAATAGATAGATAGATAGATAGACATTTTAGGAAGGGAAGAGGTTGTGTAGATCAGATATTCATTCTTAGATCTTTAGTGGAAAAGTTTCTAGAGAAGGGAAAGAAGTTGTATGCGGCTTTCATGGATTTGGAGAAAGCATATGACAGGGTGGATTGACAAGGATTGTGGAAAGTGTTAAGAATATATGGAGTAGATGGGAAGTTGCTGAATGCTGTGAAGAGTATGTACGATGGTGCGAAGGCTGCAGTGCGTGTGGATGGTGAACTAAGTGAATTTTTCTCTTTGAAAGTTGGGTTGAAACAGGGATGTGTCATGTCTCCATGGTTGTTCAATCTGTACATGGATGGGGTAATAAAAGAGGTACAAGGTAGGGTAGTGGATGTTGGAGTGGCCCTGGTGAGAGAGGATAGTGTTTGGAAACTCCATGTACTGTTGTTTGCAGATGATACTGTGTTGTTCAGTGAAGACGAAGGGGAGCTGCAAGGCTTGGTGGATGAGTTTGGGAGAGTGTGTAAGAAACGGAATCTAAAGGTGAATATAGGGAAGAGTAAAGTGATGGTCTTTCAGAGAGGTGAAGTCAGTGAATGTACAGTGAGGTTGGATGGTGAGGAATTGGAAAATGTGAGTACGTTTAAGTACTTGGGTAGTGTGATGAGTAAGGATGGAGGTTTGGAGGGTGAAGTGCTTGAAAGGGTACAGCAGGGAAGAAAGGATGCTAGTTCTTTGAAAGCAGTGATAAGAAACAGGGAAGTGAGCATGGAAGTGAAAAAGTTACTACATGACAGTATTGTGATACCAACTCTAACGTACAGAAGTGAAGCTTGGACGTTGTTGGAAGGACACAAGTCAAGAGTGAGAGCAGTGGAAATGAGTTATTTAAGAGGAGCCTGTGGAGTCACATGGAGAGACAGGCTGACGAATGAGGATATAAAGGAGCGTTGTGGTGTGGATGTGGATGTGATAGGAAGCGTTATGATGAACACACTGAGGTGGTTTGGCCATGTGGAGAGGATGGAGGGTGAAAGACTGACGAAGAGAATGTATGAGTGAGGTGGAGGCGGGAAGAGGGAGGGAGAGGCCGAGGATGAGATGAAGGGATGGGGTTGAGAGGTATATGAGAGAGGGGGGTGTGAGTTGGGAGCAGGGCAGTGAAATGGCGGGGAACAGGGCGACTTGGAGGCGATTTGTTTGTGGCCACCCCAAACGGGATTGAGGCGTCTGGGAATAAATAGATAGACAGCCATTTTAGTTTGCATGCTGTGAGGAAAGTTATAGTCATTGTGGGGTCTGGGTGGGGTCAAAGCCCCTCAGTTAGATTTCCACCACTATTTAAGAATTCTAAATTCTGTACATTTGAGTTAGTTTAGGACAATGATGTCGGGCCCAGTTGGTGGGATCAATACACATGTTGTAGAGGGCATTCAGGCAGCTTTCTTTAACACTTTGAAGTATATCTTATTTATTCTCTTCATTCTAAAATAAAATATTAATTACCTGTGATGTAGCCTATCTATTACTAAAACTATTTTCCTTAGGAATGTGAGTTTGTACAAAAACGGCTTGAACTGCTGCATTGCTATCCTCATATTTTACCAGAGCTAAAGGATGTGTGTGAAGTGGAGTTACCCAGTTTTGGTACCACCATGTAAGGGTGTCTCTCCAGCACCAGCTCTCGTAAGCTTTGTGATCAGGTTAAATGATGTGAAAACCACCTCTGTAAATATACTCACTTGAGTCAGGCACAGGGGTGGCTGCTTAACACTTATCCATAAACTAAGTCCATCAAACTTGCTCAAAATCATCCAGGTTCCAAATTGCCTTTATTAATCCTGTGACAGTTTATTGATGAATTTGACACATACAATGGTAAAAAATCACACTAACGACCTATCACACGGAAATACACACTCAGGGAACAGAAAAATAATCGTAACTGACTTATTCTAGCTGCATCTGCACCAGCAGGTTGCAAATGTATTTCTTTTTGCACAGAGATCTAGTTCCCATTCTCTGGCCTTGAACGATGCTCTAGTTTCGTTCGCCCGATCTGGTTTTCTCCCAAATAATAACTGTATTTCTTATAACTCTAGACACATACCTTCCTTTCCAGGATTCAGTCCATTCGTCGTGGTGGAGGCTGGCTATCACACTTACAAATAAATCACACTCGCAAATAAAATAGACGTCTCTGTTAATTTCCGCGTTCTGCCGAGAGTCAAACTCAGCTCTCTTAAAAGTTTATAAACAAATGGAGTACTTCTCAATTCTCATGTATTTTTATTCTTATGAATAAGAAAAAGATGTTTCCTTCACGACAGAGAATTACAGGATATTTATTTTAGTAATTACTCTAACACTGTTAACCAGAGACAAAAATATTTCTCATCAGGAAAAATATTGGAACGTGCGAGGGTGGGGAATGAATGGAGGCATGACGTCATTCATAACAAACTTGCCAGTTGCCACAGCGGCCACCCCTGCTGTTTCCGAAGGGGTTGCACCCCTCCCTGGTTTGGCCCTTTAGTTCGAGAGGTCCTTCTCAAGCTGAATTAAGACGTCAGGAGATATAAAAACTGAACTGAAAAACAATCATAGTGAAGGGGTTAATATTCCAGGTCCTTCAATCCGAGAGAGATTTCCATAGTTGAATGGATTCTTTAAGCAATAATAATCTTCATGTTTTCATATTAACTGTTGTCTGCACTGACCAGAGTGATATAAAACAACAACAAAAATCAATTTAATGTTCCCTGTCGTGGAAAACATAATATTTATGTTCCAGCCCCAGGCTCAACAAGACCTAAAACCCGTGGACTGCAGGCTGAAGCTGCCCTCGTGCAAGTTCAACCTCCTCCTTTTGGAGGATAAGGAAGGGGGTGAGGAATGTTTGAATAACAGAAAGCTACCCGGGTTTATCGATGTCAGCACCTGGAGGTGTCCGTCTCCAGCATGCACCCGTCGTGGGATTGAGGCAGGTTAAAAGCATCTTTCAACTACCCGTCACATGCCCATGAATCCCACGACGTATTTTCATATTTACTCGGGATGATTTTATTCAGTACTTTTAATCTGAAGGGATTAGATATAGCCTCCATTAACCCTTTAACTATCAAAGATCCTTCGCAAACTAGATTAAACAGTTTTGGAGCAGTCTGTGTAAATTATCTATCTATCTATCTATTGCCAGACGCCTCAATCCCGTTTGGGGTGGCCACAAACAAATCGCCTCCAAGTCGCCCTGTCCCCCGCCATCTCACTGCCCTGCTCCCAACTCACACCCCCTCTCTCATATACCTCTCCACCCCATCCCTCCATCTCATCCTCGGCCTCTCCCTCCCTCTTCCCCCCTCCACCTCACTCACATACACTCCCTTCGTCAGTCTTTCACCCTCCATCCTCTCCACATGGCCAAACCACCTCAGTGTGTTCCTCATAACGCTTCCTATCACATCCACATCCACACCACAACGCTCCTTTATATCCTCATTCGTCAGCCTGTCTCTCCATGTGACTCCACAGGCTCCTCTTATATAACTTATTTCCACTGCTCTCACTCTTGACTTGTGTCCTTCCAACAACGTCCAAGCTTCACTTCCGTACGTTAGAGTTGGTATCACAATACTGTCATGTAGTAATTTTTTCACTTCCATGCTCACTTCCCTGTTTCTTATCACTGCTTTCAAAGAACCAGCAACCTTTCTTCCCTGCTGTACCCTTTCAAGCACTTCACCCTCTAAACCTCCATCCTTACTCATCACACTACCCAAGTACTTAAACGTACTCACATTTTCCAATTCCTCCCCATCCAACCTCGCTGTACATTCACTGACTTCACCTCTCTCAAAGACCATCACTTTACTCTTCCCTACATTCACCTTTAGATTCCGTTTCTTACACACTCTCCCAAACTCATCCACCAAGCCTTGCAGCTCCCCTTCGTCTTCACTCAACAACCCAGTATCATATGCAAACAACAGTACAGGGAGTTTCCAAACACTATCCTCTCTCTCCAGGGCCACTCCAACATCCACTACCCTACCTTGTACCTCTTTTATTACCCCATCCATGTACAGATTGAACAACCATGGAGACATGACACACCCCTGCTTCAACCCAACTTTCAAAGAGAAAAATTCACTTAGTTCACCATCCACACGCACTGCAGCCTTCGCACCATCGTACATACTCTTCACAGCATTCAACAACTTCCCATCTACTCCATATATTCTTTACACTTTCCACAATCCTTGTCAATCCACCCTGTCATATGCTTTCTCCAAATCCATGAAAGCCGCATACAACTTCTTTCCCTTCTCTAGAAACTTTTCCACTAAAGATCTAAGAATGAATATCTGATCTACACAACCTCTTCCCTTCCTAAAGCCTACCTGTTCTTCTTCAACTAATTTCTCTGTTCTTTCTCTAACTCTGTCAATAAGTATCCTACCATACACTTTTCCTATTATACTAAGAAGACATATGCCCCTATGATTACCACACACTTCTTTTTCCCCTTTTCCTTTGTACAAGGGGACTCTACCTTCCTCCCAGGCCAATCTGCACATCTTCCACATCCATTCTACTACTCTCTCCCCCCCATGCTTCAGCATTTCACCACACACTCCATCAATTCCTGGGGCTTTCCCCGATTTAACTTTCTTCATTGCTTCCACAACTTCTATCCTACTGATTTCTTCCTGTCTTCTCACCTCCATCCTTCTCCCAGCCATTCCCCAGCCACTTATACTCGCATTACTTCCATCCTCTATGTTCAACAATTCCTTAAAGTGTTCTCTCCATCTGCTTACTTTTTCTCCCTTCTCCATTAGTAATCTACCATTTTTATCTTTCACTCCCCTGCTAACTTCACTTCCACCCTGTCTTACTCTTTTCACCTCTTTCCAGAACATTTTCTTACAGTCCCTCCACTTTACACTCAAATAATAATAATAAGCACTTGGCTTGAAGGGGTTATGCAACTTCTAACAATAATGTCCTTTACCGCTTCACGCATATAACGTATTTTTAGGCATTTCCTCGCTGCTGCCAGACGATTTCGTTCAGCGTAAGAGAGCGACCTAGCAGTGAAAAGATAAAGAAGGCTATATCGAACTCTCCAGCTCGAATCCTCTGTGAGGCTAAATAAAATCGTCTGAGTTGCAAAAATAAAGTGGAAAAATACTTCATCGGATTCAGTAAACTAATTAACCTTTGCAGTCCAGTGACATGTTCTATTTTATTCTTGCTCTCTCTTGATAATTTTGTTCAGCTAGGATGTTTGAGAGGTCGCACATTGCCTTCCTTATCCCCTTGACTGTGAGAAGTTATCATCTGAGAGCCTGAGCAGCAGCAGCAGCAGTAGTAGTAGTACTTGCAACCCCAGGTTCATCTGAACGTGAACACAGTGGACTGCAGGCTGAACTTGCCCTTATGCAGTCCATCCTCCTCCTTTTGGGGAATACGGAGTTGAGGGATGTCTGTGTAACCGGACAGAGTAATCGGGTATATCTGCATATCAGTGTCTCCACCTGAAGGTACCTCTTTCTAACACCGGGTAAAGAGAGAGAGAGAGAGAGAGAGAGAGAGAGAAACACGTCATGGGACCGAAAGGACTATACATGTTGCACCCACCCGCATCACACAATAACATTTCCTTAACGCCCTGAATACCGTCACGTACTTGTCATTTTATTCTTGATAGTTCCTCACGATTTTATTCAGCTAGGGGTTACATACAACCATCATTAACCCCTCCAACACGACAGGCATCTTATGCGTTGAACGAAATCGTCTGGAAGCAGTAAGAATATATTTAAAAGGACGTCGCCTGAGTCGGAGCCTAATCCTTTCTGGCCAAGGACATAATTTTTGTTTCACTCTGCCACTATGCAATTTTATTCAAGGAATGATCTCTAGAGGTGAAGAGATCTCTAGAGGTAAAGGATGGTCCTTACACAGCTCTCTTCCATTTTCGGCAGAACAATGTTTATATGCAACGATCAGTGTTAATTACCAAAACATTCAGAAGAAACGTCTGAGATATGTGGTAGGTGGGGACGCTCACCATCCACTCACTTGATGTAGTGCTGCTCTTGGGTGTCTGCCCTTTCCCCTCCTCCATTCTTCTTTCCTTCCATCCTCTTGTCTTTCCTTCATTCTTTCCTCGTCCTACTGCCTACGGGTGACTTTACACTCCCTCTTCTGTCTTTCTTCCCTTCATTCTTTCCTTTTCCTTCTGCCTGTGGGTGACTGCACTAAGTGACAAGCCAAATGGTTTCCTGGACACCAGGAAACCATTTACTTCGCTGGGTGGTAACCATATAACCAAATTTTGGCGCCTGGTGGTTTAGTGAGTAATAACGGCGCTCCAATCGGATTGAGCCTGTGAAGGTTTATATCCAATGAATGGTTGGGGTTTATTGCTCACGTAATGCCACTCAGGGAAGTGAGGCTGGTCACTCTCATCTCAAATGTCAGGACCAACTTGCCTAGCTCCGGGCTCCTACGCTCCTCATGGGGCAATGTAGGATTGGATGATGAATGATGATGAATGGGACATTTCAGTAAAAGTGGGATAAGGGTACAACCTTAATTTCAAGAAATTTACTGAATGAATTCAAACTTGCAGCACTTCCCCTGGGAATCCTAGGGGGAGCGTGGATCCTAAGCTAGGATCCATGCTCCCTCTTTTCGAAAGTGCTGGATCAGGCCTTGATTTCCCCAAGGCCTAAAGAATCTTTAGGCCTTGGATTTCCCCAACTTCAGTGCCGAGTTTTAACGACAGACTAACATTAGCAAATGACAGCACACGAGTCATGAAAAAGAATTATGTAAAGAATGTGCAGCCGTGGCATTGTCTTATGTTGCCACTGACCTACTTCAAATAGGCTACAAATGGACGAAAATCTGGGCCAAGTTAAGGTGAAAAGAATATATTTTCACTGTAATCCAGAAGACTCCATTAAAGGATATGGAATTATACCCATATAACAGTCATGCTGAGTTTTCACTATTAACTCAGTTTCAGGATGCGTGAAGGAGGGGAGAGGGAGGAGGAGACCGGAGATGAGATGGAGGAATGGAATAGAGATGTATATGGGTGAGGGGGGTGTAAGCTGGGGGGAAGGTAGCAAAAGGGCAGGGGACAGGGCGAAAACGGGATTAATGCGTCTGGCTATAGATAGTGAATTATCCATCTATATCAACAGTTCGAGGCACAATTACTCATATTCGAAGTGGCTTTGGATATTCTGTAAAAAGTTTCCTCAGTTATACACTTCAATATCCTCGTGTATGATTTTGATGCAAACTATGTAGATACTATAACGAAATAACGCATCATGGAATCTTAAGAGTAACCATAACGATATACATGACACATCAAGGAATGTCAAGTATAATAAGCAAGATCAAATTGCAAAGGAAGTGTGTTACGAAGTGCAAACGACCCTGTGAGACTGCTTACAGCCGGTTTCATAGGAGGCTGTGTAGCATCTCCTCCTCAGCGATTTATTTTGAATAGGAAACTCTTATTATTCTTTTATATTATTTGTATCGTTTTAATATCGACACATCTTGCACTGTTTAGTAATATTAAGAGAATATCGATGTGTAATGTACTAAATAAATCGGGAATATCGATGTGTAACGTACAAAATAAATAGGAAATATCGATGTGTAATGTACTAAATAAATCGGGAATATCGATGTGTAACGTACAAAATAAATAGGAAATATTACAAATATCGATATGTAATGTACTAAATAAATCGGGAATATCGATGTGATACGTACTAAATAAATCGGTAAGGAAGATGTTACGACATTCCCACAGCCCTGCAGAATGCAACCACTGAAACAAGACAGCAACAAACCCAACCCGAGGCCCGTATTCAAGTCAGTTAAGGAGGCTCCCTAACACCCTTTCGTAAGCGATTTATTTTGCTTATTACACCTTACTGTCAATCTCCGTATTACATAAATCATATTAATATTGCCATACTCTGCACAGATAACGTATAAAAGGATATTAACCCGCCATATCCAAAAATAAATCGCTAAGGTAGAGATGTTAAGGAGTTTCCTTAACCAACGAGAATACGGGCCCAGAAGGAAGCTCCCCAACACCTCACCCTTAGCGATTTATTTTTGGATATGGGTGGCTAATATCCTTTTGTACGTTACTTATGCAGAGTATGACTATGTCTGAAGGATTTATATAACACGGGAGAGGATAATAAGGTGTAATATGCAAAAGAAGTCGCAAAGGAGGAGGTGTTAGGGAGACTCTTACGGTCACAAGAAGCAAACTCCCTCTACCATTGCACCACGCCAGTCCCTCCACATCAGCCCACACTGTGACGTCACACTCACCTCATACAGGGAAAGGATCAGGCACTTACTTGTCAGTGAGGGGGGGGGGCACGTAAAGACCTACTTGATGTGTGTGTGTGTGTGTGTGTGTGTGTGTGTGTGTGTGTGTGTGTGTGTGTGTGTGTGTGTGTGTGTGTAATATGAGGCTTCGTCGCACCTCATCCTTTGCGACTTAATTTGCATATTACACCTTCTCCTGTATGTTATTCACCTTGCATTAATATCGACGTAGTTTGATGTAAGAGGACACTGGGGTGTAATCTGAAGGATGAATCGCACGGGCAGAGGTGTTAAGAAGTCCGAAAAGCCACGTACAATACAGCTCTGTTCCCGTGCCAGCCAACCAACACCCTCCTCTCACACAATAATATCCTTCACTGTGTCTTAACTGCAGATACTAAGCTGAGAGAGAGAGAGAGAGAGAGAGAGAGAGAGAGAGAGAGAGAGAGAGAGCGAAGGAGAGGCACATACACAACAGCATCCGTCACTGTCTTCGTCACTGATTCACAACTTTTCCTATTTTGTCATAATATACTGTTATTATGACTACATTTCATTCATTTATTTATTTATTTATGTATTTAACCCCTTTCAGATCGATTGACGGCTTAGTGTAATCAGATTGAAGAGTTGTTTTGACCAGTAACCAAGGAGTCTCAATCCTACCTCATAAATAAGGCTTTTTGAATTTCATGCATGCACGATTTGGTATTCAAGATGTGAGAGTAAAGGGATGGCGAGAAGAGGTGAGAGGGGAGGGATGGGGAGAAGAGGTGAGAGGGAAGGGATGGGGAGAAGAGGTGAGAGGGGAGGGATGGGGAGAAGAGGTAAGATGGGGGGGGGTGACTTTGAGAGAGGGCAGTCTGACAGCAGACAGAATGACACAGAGGAGATTCGTTCGTGGTCACCCTTTCGGAGATAAAGGAACCTGGCTATTAATGAGTAAATAATTTTAGGTTGTTCAGTTGTCATGTTAATAAAGGTCAATCAGACATTTTGTTAGGCCTTCAGTCACCGTAGCGAAGGAGTTAATGGAAGTTTCTAACCCTTTCAGTATAGAACTTCCCTTAAGCTGAAAAAAAAAAAAAAATCTGGAGGTAACAAGCGTTAAATAAAAACATAAGTAACACCTTTTTCGTATGGAGGAGCTTGGTGGCGTCTAGCAACTCAACGATCACTGATGTAAATGATTTTCTTATTATCATTCATGTGCAAATTATTTTTTATTACGACTCAAGGACGTTACTAATATCAAGAAATAAGAGAGGGAGGGAGAGAGAGAGAAGAAAGAGTAAGGATGTTTCTGAATGTCATAGGATAGAAGAGGATATGATATCGTAACACATGGTGGAATCTGGCAACCCCGTCATGACTTTTCCTAGTACAGTTCAAGGATGTATTAACACCAGGGTAAGGAAGGATGTTTGGAAAAAAAAATGAAAAAAAAAAAAAAAAAAGTGAGGAAGAAAGAATGAAAATGTGTGTGTGTGTGTGTGTGTGTGTGTGTAATTCACCGGGTCGGTCAGGATCACTTGATGGTCGTGATGGTCAGCTTTTACCCTCCCGGAAGGGAGCTTAGAGCTCATATAGTCCGATCTAAGGGCAAGGCTGTGACCTTCACACACGCACACACCCGTCCCCTTGCTCAAGGGAGACAGTAACCACCCACTTCGTCAATGAAACTTTTCGCAACCTGAGCGAGGCGCGAACTCCCGTCCTCCAGTTGGCAAGCGAGAACGTTACCACTGCACCAGCGAGTGTGTGTGTGTGTGTGTGTGTGTGTGTGTGTGAGAGAGAGAGAGAGAGAGAGAGAGAGAGAGAGAGAGAGAGATTTTTTCCTTCACCCTCTCCTCCTTTTCCATCCCCATCTTCCCACTTCCTCCCCTCAGTAGTGTTAGTGTAGCCAAGTTTTCAAAATAGGGTAGGGGGTTGTAATTTGGGGGTTCCACAGGTACAAACACAATAAATAGACGAAAATTTCAAATGGGGGGGGGCAGTGGGGAGGGTAGCTCTGTCAGTCTCGATTACATAAACGTCCCACTACTCCCTCGCCATCTCCTGAAGGGCGGATGATGGACTGCTGAAGGGCAATTTAGGGCCGCAGTCCACAGGTTCACGTATCAGTTGGACATGGGCAACAACAACAAAAATAATAACAACAACAATGCTATCTATTCCCATGAGTCACTAAGGTAAATTGCTGACCCTTGAAATATTCTTTTGGAGTGAGTGGGTGTCTGATATCCAAATGCCAGATAGAAAAGATCACATGGCACCACGTTACAATCTGATGGTACATAATAAGGAGTAGGGAGGACACGGCAGAGTATAATGAGAAACGAAAGGATTTTCATTTTAGATTAGGTGAAGGGTATGGAACGCCGGTGGGAAGTCCTTACACTATTCATGCACTGAAACCAAATGTCGAAACTGATAGCCGAGGGCAAATAAAGGCCGGAAGAAATGGAAATATCAAGAAGAGAGGACAGAAGAGGAAGACAGTGATGAGAGAGTGATGGGAGACAAAAGGCCCCTCTTTACTCGCCTCTTACGACAAGCAGGGATACTGGGGAAGTTTTCTCTCCCCTCCTGTACCCCGTGGGGAAACCTGGAGGTTATTACAGGTGGAATATTTACTGAACTTTGCGTTGTATTCTGTGGCACGGGAGGCTTTCGTCACGCCTCCTTCTTTGCGATTTACTCTGTACCTTATACCTCACTTTTCTCTTGCATGTTCCTGATTCAAACTATACCGATAATAAAGCAATATTAACATTCAAGAAATTTTTCAGGTGAGGTATACTTAAAAAATAATAATAATAATAAATCGCTAAAGATGAGGTGTTGCGTCTAGAGGCAACAAGAATAAAAAATAATGACGTCAAGTTTGGAACTGTATGTGGATTTGGAGATTTCGCGATGCCTGAATCTTTGCAATTTATTCTTCACCGTGCAACTTAGTATTTTGCTGTACGCTGGTGCGTGTGTGTGTGTGTGTGTGTGTGTGTGTGTGTGTGAGAGAGAGAGAGAGAGAGAGAGAGAGAGAGAAAGGAGAGAAACTAACATGGCGTCATGGAAGTGAAGGGGTTGCGTCGAGTCAGGGGGAATTTAGTCAGCGTGGTGAGTCATGTGATCAATACCCTTTCTCGCCTCCTTCTGGCAGGACGAACGAGAAGAACGTGTAGGATATTGAAACAGCTCTTGTTCTTCCTGCAAAAACACAGGACCATAAGGTGGCACAGATAGCTTCGTTGCACCTCATCTTTTGCGATTTATTCTGTTCAAAAATGCTCATGTGTGTCTTCAAAATGCTCATGTATACCGACGTGTCTTTAAAAATGCTCGTGTATACCAATGTGTGTCTTCAAAAATGCTCATGTATACCGATGTGTGTCTTCAAAAATGCTCATGTATACCAATGTGTGTCTTCAAAAATGCTCATGTATACAGATGCGTGTGTACAGTATACCGATGCATGTCAATGTTAAAGTTATAAAAATTACACGCACCAGAATGTTAAGGTGTAATAGGGGTAATAATTCGCTATGAAAAGGGTGTTACGAGGCCTTCCAACCAAACAAAATTCCGCCTCTCAGTCCTTCCTCTGATACGTGCTTTTCTCCCACTTGCCTCCTGGCCATGACGTCACTGCTTACGTCACGGCCCAGAACGTTTGTCTCAGTCTTCCCTGAGATATCCCATGTGCGTCAGTCGTTCCCAGCCACTCCTTCTGTTCACACACTCGCCCACACACTCCTCAGGTACACTCTCATACTTGTTCGCACTCTCATCTACCCTCTCACTGTCCCACACACTCCTCAGGTACACTCTCATACTTGTTCGCACTCTCATCTACCCTCTCACTGTCTCACACACTCGCTCACACACTCCCCAGGTCTCTCTTACGATGGTACTTACTCCTCTAAACTCTCCTGTTACACCCAACTACTCATGGCTTTGTGTATATTCGTATTCCTACATACCCTCTAACATCTCCCACACCTTGCACATACTTGCTTACACTCATACACACTCCTATAATGTACTCGCATGTTTATCTCTTCTCACAATCTCACAGATTCCTCTACACTTATATTTGTTAGCAACCGCATATACAAGCTCACAATTTCATAAACTCTTCTGTCCTCTCTTATACAACCGCACTCACATACTCCTGACTTTTCTTGCCCTTTCATGTACAATACTTCTTTGGTAAACCGTTATACTCGCTGGCACTCATAGTCTACCAAATACCCACTCACAATCTCATACACTGTACACGTGTAGTATAACCATTATTTGATCAGATTCATGTACTTCTCTTAACTATCACACTCCCTTTCATACTGTCACACTCACATACTTGTCTATATTTACACTGACACACTGCTCTGCTACACTCTCATATTTATTCAGTCTTATATTCACAGGTGTTACAGGTGGAATAACATAATCAAAGTGAATCAACGCGGGAGTAACACGAACTCATAACTGGCTGCTGGTGTTTCTGTTAGTGTAAGAAAATACTTCAGTGTTCCTATTCAAGTGAACGAATAAAACAAATAAGTCTATTTGATGATCAAAGTGGAGGTGAACATTTTCTTATGTGAGTTCCTACGAGAATTACTACGAGTTTGACTTGAAAGTGAAGTGATATTAGTCATAAGATATGAGTGTCCTTGGTTACTAGTTAAGTCGACTTTCCATTCTGAACACACGTGGCCGTCAGCTGAGCTGAAACGGGATGAGGGATCTTCGTCAGGTTGGAACAAACACGCTATGATCACCATGCTCTCCGGTCTGACTGCACTTCAGATCGACCCTCTAGTCTGACTACACTTCAGATCGACCTTCCAGTCTGACTACACTTCAGATCGACCCTCCAGTCTGACTATACCCACACAGTCAACTGAGCTGAAAGAGGTTAGTGATCTTCGTCAAGTTAAGGACGCTACAGTGACCGCAGCTGTACACAATGGTTGACCAGCCAGCGATACCCTTATCAGCCCGAATTCGAGGCCCTGTTCTTGGCCACCACATGAACTGCTACAGCTTCGACAACCAGTGTCACTGCACCAGCTCCAGGCCTTTCACACTCCCGCCCTCCTCTGAGAGCTACGCCAGGGAGGTGACCTACGAAGAACTAATACGCGCGTACAGCATCCCTCAGGCCAAGAAAAAGGAAGTTGGTGAGGATGGGAGTAAACAAGCGCAGACACAGGCAAACACAGGGCCAGCTGGAGGTGGACAAATGCAAACACACGCACATGTAAACACAGGCTCAGTTGCGGCCTACGGACCAAATCCCATGCAGAAGGGTCAGGCTCCGAATATGCAACGAGGACAAATACCGGCCAATGTGCAGCATGGACAAAATACACAAGCGAGGCCATACGGACAAATGCAACCACCTATGCAACACGGACAAATACCACCACATATGCAACAAAGACAAATACCACCACATATGCAACACGGACAAATGCCACCACATATGCAACAAGGACAAATGCCAGCCAACATGCAGCGAGCACAAGTGCCACCACATATGCAACATGGACAAATGCTACCACACGTGCAACAAGGACAGATGCCAGCCAATATGCAACGAGCACAAATGCCACCTAATATGCAACACGGACATATGCCACCACATCTGCAACAAGGACAAATGCCACCTCATGAGCCACACGGACAAATGCCACATGTGCAACAAGGACAAATCCCAGCCAACATGCAACAAGCACAAATGACACACAGTATGCAACATGGACAAATGCCAGCCAACATGCAACACGGACAAATTCCACAAGCTAGGCCGAATGGACAAATGCCACCCAATGTACAAGGACAAATCCCAGCCACTGTGCAGTATGGCCAGAACACGCAAACAAGGCCGTATGGACAAATGCCACCCAACATGCAGCAAGGACAAATGCCGGTCAGTAGGCAGCAAGGCCAGGATGCACAAACTAAGCCAAATGGACAAATTCCGCCCCATATGCAACAAGGACAAATCCAGGGCAGACCGTATGGACAAATGCCATCGACTATGCAACATGGACAAATGCCATCGACTATGCAACATGGACAAATGCCAGTGGGTACGCAGCAAGGACAAGGCATACAGAGTGGACCGAACGGACAAATGCCACCAGATATGCAACAGAGACAAATGTTGGCCAATATGCAACAAAGACAAATACAACCAGATATGCAACAAAGACAGTTGTTGGCCAATATGCAACAAAAACAAATGCTGGCCAATATGCAACAAAAACAAATACCACCAGAGATGCAACAGAGACAAATGTTGGCCAACATGCAACAAAAACAAATGCTAGCTAATATGCAACAGAGACAAATACCACCAGAGATGCAACAGAGACAAATGTTGGCCAATATGCAACAAAAACAAATGCTGGCCAATATGCAACAGAGACAAATACCACCAGAGATGCAACAGAGACAAATGTTGGCCAATATGCAACAAAAACAAATGCTAGCTAATATGCAACTAGGAAAAATACTAACTGATATGCAACAAAAACAAATGTTAGCCGATATGCAACAAGGAAAAACACCAGTTAATGCGCAAGTTGAACAAAACAGGCCAGCTGAGACAAACGGACAGTTGTCACGTAACATGCACCAGGGATCAATGGCAATCAATATGCAACCTGGACAAAAGAGGCTGATCATACCTACAGGATCAAGCAAGGATGAAACTGTGCAATCTGCCGGGTTGACTGGGCCTAACAAGCAAATGCACATTGAGGCGGGTGCAGAGACAGCGTTGCATCATCATGGTGTTGCAACATATCAACACACAACCAACAACTCTCACAACCAGCACCACCTTATACCCACCACCATCACAACCACACCCAACCACACAACTGTCACTACCAAAAGCAACGACCACGCAACTACCACCACCAACAACAACCACACAACTACTGCCACCACACCTAACCAACGCACAACCACACCTACCTCAGCACACACCACACTCAGTAACCCTCAGTCAGCAGTAGTCAGTCCTCAGCCAACGATAAAAAGCTCTCAGTTAGCTATGCCCAATCCTCAGTCAACAGTGAAAATTCCTCAGTCAGCAGCGATCAGTCCTCAGTCAGCGGTGAAGGTGACTCAGAGAGCGGTGGTCGATCTTCAGTCAGTCATGAAGGTCCTCCAGGCAGTCATGGCTAACAATCCTCAGTCAGCAGTGAAAATCCCTCAGTCAAAGGACGTCGATATTCATTCAGTGATAAAGCTCCTTCAGTCAGCAGTTATTAATCCTCGGCCAGCAGCCAAGGTCCCTGAGCCAGCAGTGAAGATCCTCGAGTCAGAAGTGGCAAATTCTCAAACATCACTGAAAGTTCCTCAGTCAGAAGTAGTCACCAAGAGTCAGCAGGCAAGCCCCCCTCAGCCAGTTGGTACAAAGGTGGACTCCCTGAAGGCTTTACTCATGGACGACTAACATTCCTTACACAATGGGCACAAAACACAGGTAAGCCAGCATCATTAAATCCCCGACAATTCCACTCATTAAAATAAAAAAAACAATGCTACGAATATCTTTAATTATTGTCTTTATTTTTGGTAAAATATAATTGGCTTTTAACGTCCTTTCACCATCTAAGGTTTCAAACTACTGGAGTGAAATCCCAACCCATTCAATTACATATTCATTTACAAGTTCACTAGATTTTAACCTGATTTTGACAAGGTTTTATGATTGCCTTAAAAAATATATATATATATATATATATATATATATATATATATATATATATATATATATATATATATATATATATATATATATATATATATATATATATATATATATATATATATCCTTTATCATCTTAATGGTCTTGATAATATAGCGTATTTTCATGGACTAAGTACTCGCAGGTGCTTTACACATTCCAACTTAACATTCACCTGTAGACATATGTTTTTCATATATGCTTAGAGGGAGATTCTGAGGTCAAAATCCGTCAAATTTTCGATTTTGTGAGATTCCCGTATCTGTCATGTCCACACTCTAAACTTACTGTTCTTACTACCAAAATGGCTCAGATAAAATGGCAAATATATATATATATATATTTTTAATTTTCTATATTGAGCTCTGAGGGTGCTCTAATTTTATTACTCGCTTTAATTTTATTACTGTAGCCTCTTTTTGCCTTTTGGAATTAATTTCCATAGACAAAACATTCACGTGCATAGTGGTGTAAGGGAAAATTATGTAGCACAAATAACTGCATATCTACAGGTATTAAATCGATGAATGTTATTATGTGATCATTGCAACTCTGTGGTCAGACGGTAAGTGATAGCCTACAGCCCAGCCAGCCGTGCGATACCTTAGGCGTCGGGGAAAGGGGACGGCTTACTGAGATGTCCAGATTGAATAGACTGTAGATTTAAGTTGATCCAACCCAACTCATCCCAAACAAACCATACCAAACTATTCTCAGCTACAATAATTTATCCAACCCACCCACCCAAATCATTCTTTAACCCAACGTAATGCTACCCAGCCCAATCAAACTCAACCTAACCAAACTGAATCTAACAACTTATTCCAACCAAACTTGACCTGGGCCAACCTAACCAAACTTTTCTCGTCTTCACAGCCTTGGAGATCAATGAGGAGACTGACCCACCAAGGAAGTGTTGTTCTGTGACTCCTGGTTCATATGAAACGTGAACCAGGTGGTGTGCAGGCTTACGTTGTCCTTCTGCAGTCCACTATCCTCCATTTCGGGGATAGCGATATACTTGAGCGACGTTTATATAACCAGGCAGGTTAGCCGTCAGGTTATACTGATTCCACCACATGAAGGCGTCCTTCAGTATATACCAACCACCAAAGAATCCAACTTGAACCACCGACGGAACCAACACGAACACCTAACTCGAATTATACCTAGTAGATTTATTGCTGGGGCCTGAGTCTCCACTCATTGGTTTCAATCACTCGTAACCTAGAGCACTCTTTGTAACCAGGGAGAACAGGCCATGGAACCCACAGGGAGACTCCAGCAAATGCCCCTGCATCTAACTGGATGTTGGGCGATGTTACCCAGGGATGTGAGGCATATTCAAAATATTGTTAAGTTCAATTTTTTAAAGAATCTTAATATTCTTTATGAATAGTTAGATTCATTAACATAACTCTTAGGTCATCTTAGTTTTTTTTTTTTTTTTCCTTTTTACGTTGTGGCCCAAAGGGTTCGACAATAAACAACTTGGCTGTTCTAATTACAGAATATGTTAGAAAATTTGCATACAGATTTGTTTAACAAAGCTAGTTCGACTACACGGAGATTTATTAAAGGAATTTAGGTTAAAATGTACCGTACCTGCATATAGATTTGCCAAAGACAGCAGGCTAAGTTATTTTGTACAAAGAACTGTTGGACTAGGTTACTTTAAAGTCCACTGTAAGAAACTACGCTAATTTGTGTAAAGATAAAAGGGAATGTTTATTTGTATAAAGATTTTTTTTTTTAAGTAGCCTGATTTGTATAGTTTGTTATTTATTACAGTTATTTTGCAAATAGATACCGATATCTAACAGAACAGGTTAATTTGTAAGCTAAATTGTTTTTCAAAATATGCAAATTTGCGTAAAAAGGTATTAATGTGGGTTGTTACGTTAAACAGTTAATTTATACCGACGTGTGGATAAATTTGCATACAGATTTGTTAAAGAAAGGTTAATTTGTGTATAGGTTTGATAAAGTAGATTAATTTACGCACATATTTGTTAAAGAGTTAATTTGTTTAAAGATTTGTTGAGGCAGGTTAGTTTGTATAAAGCTGTGTTAAAATGAGAGTTAATGAGTGTAACCAAAGACATGTAAAAAAAAAATTGTGTAAAGATTATTACCTGTAAAACATATTAATTTCTGCATAAAAAAGACAGTAGGTTAATTTGTATATAGCAGTACTGTACTGAAAAAATGTTGCAGCCGTGGCTCAGTGAGTTAGAGCCCTCCGCTCTGGCCGAAGGGTCGGAGGTTGGAGTCCACCCAAGGGTCACTGATAGACATCAGAGAGGGCATCCAGTCATTAAATGCTGCACGCTCCAAACCTGAGTCTGCCCAGGAACAACGTCTTAGCCCTTATCGAAAAAAGGGGACAAAGTGGGTAATTTCTACATTTAAAAAAAAAAAAAAAATACAGTCGGTTCATCTGCATTTAGCATTACTGAAAAAGTGGGTTAATTTCTGCATAAAAAGGACAGTTGGTTAACTTGTATATAACATTACTGAACGTGGGTAATATCTGCATAAAAAAACAGACTAGCTTAATTTGTACAAACAAATTACTGAAAAAGTGGGTAATTTCTGCATAAACTACAGTAAAAAGCACTCAGAGGGCGCATACTTCCGCCAGTGCCAGATCCGCCCCAAAGTTTGATCAGTTCTTTCTTGGCCCATGGCCCACCCTACCATAAAATTTATCTGAAATTCACTGAGAACTTTTGGGGATATTGTGCAGGATACATAGGATCTAGATCTGGATCCGCTCCAAAATTTAATAAATTATTTCTTGGCCCCATGGGCCATGACCCGCTCTTCCACAAAATTTCATTGAAATTCATTGAGAACTGTCTGGACAAACACAGAAACAGGTGCATTCATAACTTCCTTCAACAGTTTTTTTTTTTTTTTCTTACGCCGTGTCCCTTTTTTTCCGATAAGGGCTTCGGCGCTGCCCCTGGGTAGAGACTTTGGTTTGGGAGCATGTAGCACTTTATGACCGGACACCCTTCCTGATGTCTACGAATGATCCCTGGGTGGACTCCAATCTCCGATCCTTTGGTCAGAGCGCTCTAGGATGACCCACTGAGCCACGGCTGTTTCACTGGCGGAGGTAAAAAACAGCAGGTTAATTTGTATATAGCATTACTGAAACAGTGGGTAATTTCTGCATAAAAAGCAGAAAGTGGATTAATTTGTATATAGCACTGCTGAAAAGTGGGTTAATTTGTATAAAAATTTGCTGGACAGTAATTTAGATATCTTTTTCATCTGTATAATTTCCTCATTGCAACTGTGTATCTGTTCATTTGTTAATTAAAAGTGCTGCATATTTGTGGCGTTTTATGAGATTGGCTGCCTACAGATGAGAGAGAGAGAGAGAGAGAGAGAGAGAGAGAGAGAGAGACTTTAGGTGTAATGTAGCAGTGAGTACTTTAGGTGTAATGTAGCAGTGAGTCTCCTTGGTTATTAGTCAGATCAACCCAATAATCTGACTACTCTTGGCCTTTAACTGAGCTGCAAAGGGTTAAGGATCTATCAGGTTGGATTAGATGTACTGAACCCTAATCCAGTTTGAGTCCTGATTTGTAGGTGACATGGGAGGCATATAAACACCCGTTCCTTTGCGACTTAGTTTGCATCTTGTTCCTTACTATCCTCTTGTATTTAGATCGTTTTCATGTCAATATAGTTTGTATCAGTGACGCAGAAGAGGGCACGGGCGTGTGATATGTGGAATAAATCGTATCAGTGACG
>NC_136992.1:27414300-27654300 GCF_032717465.1 Coenobita brevimanus
GGCAATATATAGACAGATAGACTCGTTTAAGGACAGGTGTTAGGGAGCTTCCTTACCCAATGAGAATACAGGTCTCGCCTAGGGTCTCGCTCTCAGTTGAATAAAATCGTCTGGAATAAGTCGCTTAGAAAAAGGTGTTAGGAAGCTCTCTTACCAGCCGAGAATACGAGCCTGAGAGAAATTATAACTAGCAACTCGAGAACTTTCTGCCGCCACCGGACATCTGGTTTCCGGTCACTGCATGTTCTTGACCGGATGTGACATAGACCCTGAAACGAACCGGACATTCCACAGTAAATAAATAAATAAAATAAATAAATAAATAAATCACCATCATTATCATTATCATCATTCCGACCTTTTTTTCAAATTCCGCAAAAAATACGTACGGTAAATAATAATAATAATGATAATAATAATAATAATAATCCCGACCTCCCACACTCCTGAATAAATAAATAAATAAATAAACAAATAATCATCACTCTCATCATCATCACACCCTGTTTTCCCCACTACAGGATGGTGTGAGAAACCAAGAAAAATGACACCAGATGGAGAAATAATCAACAGGATGCCAAATGAAATGGGCCACACACTGATTTAATTACAGTTCAGACCCGGGGCAGGATCATTTGCACATAAAATAAATATATAAAATAAACTGATAAGGGGTAATGATGATGAAAACTGGCAACTTCATACACACACACACACACACACACACACACACACACACACACACATACTGTGTATATAGATAGATAGATATACCATATATATATATATATATAAAGTGCCCATCGGCTGCTCGAAGGTCACTAAGGCAGGCAACAACTAATGGATATACAGTCTGATGACAGAAGGTTCAGTCCTATCAACCTTCTCCCCAGTAAAGCCTAGTCTGAGTCACAGTACACTGTGGGCATCGGTGCAGTCACTGAATGGCTACAAAAGAAAATCCGGAGTGTTACTATAGCTCCCTGCCGACCCACTCGATATGGCTCGGCGACCCAACTTTGTGTCGCGACCCAGGGGTTAAGAATTACTGGATTAATCCCTTCGCTTCTGCAGTTCTTTCACCTTGACAAAGCCTAGATTTTCGTCCCCTATGCGGCTTAATTAAAGTAGCTCTGTGACAGAAACGGACAATGTCATGGCTGTACATCTATTTCATTGCACTTTCGTGACTGGCATCATATTCTAACCTTAATCCATTGTCACAACGCTGCATTCAAGACAGAGATGGCAGTTTAAGGCCAAGGCAGAGTGTAAGGAGTCTAGGTTTAAAGGTGTAAAACCGTCTGGTAGCTGCATGAATAAAATAATGGTCATGGTACTGAAGGGGTTAAAGGAAATGTCAGAGCCCAAGGATGTACAGGCAGGGACAAAATCTCTCTCTCTCTCTCTCTCTCTCTCGTGTGTGTGTGTGTGTGTGTGTGTGTGTGTGTGTGTGTGTGTGTGTGTGTGTGTGTGTGTGTGTGTGTGTGCCTACTTCATACCTGCGGCATGTCCGTCACTTTCCGCCATGACGCAGCGGATCAAAGCGCATCATCTACGAGCAGAGAAATATACGAGTCTCTCACAGCTCGAGGATGCATAATGACAAAAATAAATAAATAAATAAATAAATAAATAACAAATAATTAAATAACGCATACATGAGAATAACGTTCATAATGGGACAGAACCGACATAACTCCTAAATCACGATAACAAAATGTATGTTCACAGCGTCAGAAATTCAGTCTCCATTTTTCCGTCATTATTTTCAACAAGTTCTAGGACCATTTAAAGTTAAGTGCAATGAGAAACTGGATATTAAATTATTTCCAATATAAGTGTTGACATTTTCTGAAGCACACTGTATTAATCAGCAGGGAAAAGTGACCAGAGGAGGTGAAATATAAGTGTTAACATTTTCTGAAGCACACTGTCTTAACTAGCAGACAAAAGTAGGCAAATGAGATGTAAAACAAGTGTTATAAGGGTTAACATTTTCTGAAGCACTCTGTACTCACCAGCAGAGAAAAATGAGAAGCAGATGAGGTGTAAAATAAGTGCCAAATAAGTGTTAACATTTTTTGAAGTACTCTGTATTAGCCAGCAGAGAAAAGTTGTGAAGCAGAAGCAGATGAGGTGAAATACCGGTATTAAGCATACATTTGTCCCCGACTGTATCTAACGTCAACAGGAAACCCAACAACGTTCTTTTCCATCCGATGTATGCCTGACTCAAAAATAGGCCAAAAAAGAAAAAGAAAAAAGTTATACAGCGTTTAGGTCATAATGCTGACTTTGCACTTCATTCTTGCTATCTACAGACCATTTCATTCAGCTGAGGCCAGGCTTTTCGAACCTGCGGGATTACAGACACAGCCTCCCTTAATGCCTTCAATATAGTATTTTTATCTGACGGAACTGGGCCGCCTACACAAATATACCGCACAGTCGTGATCTCTGTGAAATGAACGGATCTTGAATATGGCTCTCTGTTATCTTGTTTTTGCTTTTTTTTTTCCTCTTTGGTTTCTTCCTTCACTCTCATCTCAAATGTCAAGACCAACTTGCCTAGCCCCGGATTCCTACGCTCCTCATGGGGCGACATAGGATTGGATGATGGATGGATGGATGATGGTTTCTTCCTTACATTTAAAAGAAAAATTACTACGGTAGTCAAATCATCCTAGCCATCTGACTACACGTAGCCATTAACTGAGCTGCAAAAAACGATCTTGGTCAGAATGAACGCATTATAGTTCTAGCCTCAGTAACATGAAAAATACGTCACGGGGTTATGACGTCACGCTAATACGAACGTCAAAACGAATTTTGGAGGGTTTTAGTCCCTTCCCTCCGATGACGTACTTCTATATTTGCGTTATGTAGACGATTTTATTCAGTTTTAAAGTTTTTTTTTTTTTTTTTTTTACTTGAGGGCTTAAATATAGCTTTCTTTTACCTCCATTTAACCTTCCTTTTACGTCTCCCTTAATCTGGCGAAATTCATCTGGAGGTTGCACGAAGAAACCAACCAAATACACCACCACATGCAAGGGGGTTAGGGCGGTATTCTGTTGGTGTGGTTAGGTAGCTTACTAACACCCCTTCCTTCCCGGTTAGTTCTGATTCTGCTCCGTTACTATATTCTTGTTTTTTTTTTCATGCTATCTGCGTCCACATTAAAAAATATTTAAGAAACAAAAAAGATGTTGATGGGTAGTTCTGGAAATAAATCATTCAGGATGAGGTGTTAGGGAGCCTCCTTGCCGGACGAGATCACGAGCCTTAACCTCGGCACAACGAAACATGACTGTGCACTGTTGAATATGAAGTCATTATGTACAGACGTGTGAACTAGTCAGGCTGATTCAACCCCTTGTGATTTTAGACCTCTACTATACTCTTTTTACCCTAACTTGGTCCAAACTTTCGTTCCTCTATAGCATACTCATATACTTTGTAGCTCAGTGGCCTTACACCCTTTCCACGACACTTCTTTGTGATTAGCACCGTTTCATAATGTTAATCTATCGTTACAACTCAGCACTGCGGATGATAAAATGGAAATTCTAGGCCAGGTTAGAGCAAGTAGGGTATATGACCACGACCACATGACACCTAAATATCAACACTCTCGGGACCTATATGCACTCACTCTCAGCTGAGTAAAATCGTCTGTCGTTAGCTGCAATAAAATACTATAGCTGTCTTGACCATGAGGGGGTTGGTAGGACTCACCCTTAGATGAATAAAATCATCTGGCGTTTGCTGGAATAATATACTGGAAGTGTCCCGACCATGAGAAGGGTAATGGTGACACTCAGTTCACGTGACTTTCACTTTCTCTCTCTCTCTCTCTCATCTGAATACAACCATCTATAGTTAGCTGGAATCGTGAAGTTACTAGACTTGTCTCGACCAAGAAAGGATTAGAGCCAGGGCCACACAAAACGCACACCATCCCCTCACTATTCAACCCTACAGACTCCTGGCTTTACCTCACAAACCTAAACAATTGATTTTTTTTATGTAGATGCGCTTAACATTCACCTACCACGTAGTTAATCCACTGACTGTCGGGTAAATAAAAAAAAGAGGGTGGGGAGGGGGAGGAAGGTGATGTCAAACCAGTTATGTGTTACTATCCATCAGTGTTATAACTGACGTAAAATTTAATGCCAGTGCGGTGATGTCAGGATTCCTGGGGCTTGGACAGTGAGCAAATGAGTGTGTGGCACAGTTCACTGGGCACGCTGTTTTTAGTTCTCTCTCTTTTCTTCTTTTCTGGACCCTATCTCACCCCATCGTTGGGTAGGGAAAGAGGTCGGGTTGCTGGTGATGATTAATTATATACGGCAATTCGTGTTACTTATTTACACGAGGTTATTTAGGATCAGTGATTACTCCTGATCCACCACAATAATACAATGTACTCTTTCGATCCGGTGACGTGTGTTAATGGTTCTTGTTGAGGGGTGAATCTCAGTGTGATGTTCTGGTGAATGGAAAGAGACTGGAATAGGTGAGTTGAAGTACCTAGGTGTGGTGATAGAAGAGAGGTCAATGAGAAAAAGACGTTACAACTAGAGTGGAACGGGGGAGAGTGGCTGATGCTCTGAAGGCTTTAATAAGGAAGAGGTCTGAGTGTTACAGCTACGAGAAGTTTGCATGGAGCTTTTGTGCCCCTTCTAACATACGAGTGTGAAATTATGGTGTGGCGTGAAAATGAGAAGTCAGGAGTAAAAGTAGTGAAGATAGGACTGTTGAGAAATGTGTGTGGAGTGTTGAGCGTGGATAGGATAAGGAATAATGTGATTTGTGAATGATGCGGAGTAAAGAAGTCTGTGGACACCAGAGTTTGAAGAGAGTGCGCTTAGATGGTATGGACATGTTGAGAGAATGGGTGTAAACAGAGTGGTGAAAAGGATACATCTGAGCAAATCTCAAGGTGGAAGGAGACGTTGTAGGCCTAGAAGGTTGATAGGTGTGGTATATGAGTGTGTGAGAAAGAGAGGTAGGCTATCCTGCAGGAGCTACCGAGGCTTGGGATCTGACATGCAATTGTGCTGGCTAGATGAATTTTGTGCGGAGTGTGTGACCAAGGTTTGGTACCCCATTTTAGCTTGACAGTTTTCGAACTGACTCTGCCGGTTAGGGGAGTGTAAAGGTAAGTGCGCTGTTTTTCCCCTTAAGCTATCAGGCGGAAATACGATTCTGGGGGCTTGAAAGATGAGTGAATGAGTGGGGCTCATTCAACTGAGCAAACTTTGGTTTGTATGTTATTCTGTCTCTCTATACTGTAGGCAATATGCCGAATCTGTATACGAGTATTATATATATATATATATATATATATATATATATATATATATATATATATATATATATATATATATATATATATATATATATTCCTGGCTCTGGACCCTTATTCACCTCACTCTGGGTTGGGAAAGGCGGTCTGGATGATGATGCTACTTCCAAACGATTGCGTTCAAGCTTTATGGGGACCTCTTGTAATGAAGGGTAAATGAAGGCTATCTCTAACCTCTCCAGTTCGAAAACTCTATCAACTGAGTAATACTGTCTGAATATAGTAAATGAAATGAACGTACATTACTGGAATGAAGGGAGTAATAATTATAGGGTAATGAGTTTTCTTTAGTTGAATATGGTTACCTGCGATCCTACACACTACAAGGGACACTGATGGGCCTTGACTGATAGCTGCACTCACCCCAACCGTATCCAACATCCCAGCACATCCCAAAACTCTTTTGTCTTTATACACTCACGTGGCTCACCTATAATGCACACCATAGCCTACGCACCTCAGACACCCACTATGGGGATGGCAAAAATCAATGAAGTGAAAGTGTGGCACTTACAAAACCCTACTGTTGTCACTTGCCATATTCATCCTTAAAGACATTACAATGAGTGAATAACGGACACAGGCTGGATTGGTCGCCCCTGTGCGTACGGGTAAATTTCAGCTCACAGGTAGTTTTGTTTAGTGCCAGTTTTAAGAGAGGCTGGTGAATCAACTGAATATCGTCTTCTGATTTATGGCGTATTACTATTATCATTATTATTATTATTATTACCTTACGGCTTTTGTTGTTTGTGTTGTTAAATACAAAATCCAAAACTCAAAGAAAGCCATACTTCAGACTTTACCAGGTACATAGCCTACCAGCTTCACCAAACTTTGTATTCATACCTTAAGTGAAGATTTTGTTTATGGCAACTTGGTCATCCCTATCATAACAAAATAATATACCACTACTAACAGACCGTCATGTAAAGATAAAAGCTGTCAAAACGTACACCAAAAATATCTTTTCGTTCACACATAGCAACGTAGCTGTCATACACAAGCCGGTTATACTCTCAGGCCTTGTTATCTGAACTGTTTGGATGGAGAAATGGAGATAAACTTGGCAAGCGAACGGGAACAAACACTCGGAAACGTACAGTATAATATACTGTACGTTTCCGAGTGTTGTTTGTTCATATTATGAAGTGGGCATGCTCCAAAGTTCGAATGGGCGTCGGAATATCACCTTTTCCTTCAATAGTCCACAGATGACAATAATCCCTTCACATATAACTTCCTTCCCTACCCTTGACATTCTGGTATGTGAATGACTGCAGAGCGGATAATGACGCCTATCTCTACATTGGAGGTCCCGGGACATAAATGAATACTCAAGGGGACGTACCGGTATGCACCCATATACGCAAACGTTCATGAATGCTTTGGGGGCAGAGTTAGTTCACTTTCGTTCGCTAAGTGTAATTCCACCCTTAAATGTTTGCTTACTAGCTTCTTAAGTGACAAAACTACACAGCTGGCTACCTAACCAAAAAGTTAAATAAGCAACCGGTATGGCCACTGGTTCACGAAGTTAGGGGACGGGGGACATATCATCAGTACAAAAGTGGTTAATATCTAAGCTACTTAACAGTAACAACAACAAATGGCTTACCTCAAAACCCCTTCTTGGCACATAATGGGTATGTCCTAGACGCCACAATTTCACTTCAGGGGAACTCCACTGAGCAGTCTTTCAGCATGGGAACTATGTTCATGAGCAGTCTTTCAGCATGGGAACTATGTTCAAACCATTTTCTTGTTACTAAACACGCATGCGTAGCCTACTGAGTTGAAAGATTGCACATACCTAGAGCTGGCAGACGTGGTTCATGACAAATAAGGTGAAGAACAGGAATGGGATGAGGGATTATGGTAATTAAGTGACATGGAAGATGAGCGACTATACCGTTTACGTGGAAAGACGGTCATATCGAAGTGTCTTTGTCTAACTTGTGGATCGATATCGTAACGTGGAGTAAGCAGCAAAATCCTTGGAATGTAAACTTATGGTGCTGAGCGAACTGAAAAGGATTATGATAGGTTTCACATGGGGAAAGAAAAACGCAACCTCCTGGAGATAGCAACAAACGGTAGCAGGTGATCAACTCACAACATAAAAATGGATGTAGATTGATCTCGTCCTTCGTAGGGTATGTAAAAATAGGGGGTATATGTATTGTACGTTTTATTTTTATCCGCAGAATGACCTTCCCAATTCAATATTCATTCCTCCAGTGTTTCCTGTATTTTTCTGTTTTCGTGGTAAACAATTGTTTTGTTCATCACCCCCATTTTTACTTTTTTTTTTTTTTGCGTAATGGAAGACTTTCTCAAACCACTGAGCTCTATAATATGGAGAGGTAATTATCTCCTCAGCGAGCGTATAACTTTGGCCGCCACATTGAAACACCCGCAATCGTCGCCACCTCGGTAGTGCAATTGGATCACTATTCTTAGCTTGACGTTTCTGTTTTGCTGTTGCTTACATAAATTAAGCAGTGGGCCATTGCACTATATTTTCCGAATTCATCGGCTGATTTCAAAAGGCGCGGGCGTAGTGCATAAACATCAGCGCCGCACTGGGCCCCTGGCGGTGGGGTACACAAACTGCGCAGTGATACCCATGAGAAAACCTCTCCAGTGCCACAAACCTACCCAGATTCATTCACATTTTACATTTTCTTCTTCACTGTTACTTCCTTTTTATTATATGATGCTTAGCCCCGATCTCCTACGTTCCTCATAGGGAAACACAGAATTAAATGATGAATGAAATACCGTCTTTCTCTGCTGAGTTTGTTTTCTTAACTATATCCCTTTTGCTTGGGCAGTAAAGAAAGAGGATATTCGTTGGCCCAATCATACAAAAATGAGAATGAGGAGGATGTGCAGTGCATCCTTAGATTTGAGGCCTAGGTGGGTGGGAGCAGAAGAGCCTCGAGGATGGATGGGACTGGAATCTATTGGTGGTAAGAGGAGGATAGGGTAGTTTGACATGGTTGCATGCGACTGGAATGTATTGGTCATAAGCATGGGTTGTTTGAGATGGGTTGGGCATGTTGAAAGGTGGGTGCAAGTGAGAAGTGTGAAAGTCTGGGTTGGGAGGGGCAGACCCCCAAAAGACCTGGGACAAGATTATAGTGTGCAACCATAGGGATAAGGGTCTGCATGGGGAGGCTACCTGAAATTGAGCTGTGTGGAGAGCTGCCATTAGGTAATCAAGACTGATGCAGGCAAGCGTGATGGAGCTTTATAAACTATAGGATTTGCCATTATGATTAAGGTTAATCGTGGAATTCCCTGTGCAGGAGTCCCCTCCTCTGAGCACTCAGAGGCAGGGTTTTCAGTTACCATTTTTATTAATTCAGAAAGATTATATAAATACAGTGGTACATAAGTGAAATAAGTCAGTGACAAACATTTAACCTACAGCAGTATTCCAGTGTTTATTTCATACTTCGGAATATTGTAAGTTCTTTTAACCTTGGCCGTTTCTGTATTCCTATGCCCTTAAAAATCTACCTCCAGGCTGCCTGTGAAACCTGATCCAGTATAGTGCCAGACACTACACGACCCCTGGCACTGACAGAGCCTACATGTGGTGACACTGTGTATCCTGGGTGGAGCAAACCAGCTGTAGCATCTACCCAGGAGTCAAACCATCTCATATTTCCCTCTGTCTTGTTGTGGGGGAAGGACTCTGATCCAACCCAGGTGAGGCACTAGCACAAGAGGGGGCCAGTTACCTACATGGCACAAGTACAGTGCTACACTGTACCTGTAGGACCACCTCACAGGAGCAGTTGCCTGCCTGTGGTTGATAGGTATGCTTGGTCAATCACAACAGTTAAGTAACAACAACAGGAACAACTAAATACCTTCAAGTTGGTGCCACTTCTTTGTTTAAATTCTTGTCGCCTCTATGATTTTCTTCAGCTTGGGAGATTAGGTAAGACATTTTGAGCTGAAAGGGGTTAGCTAGTAACCCTATGACTACTACAGGTCCCTAAAAAGTTGAATACAGTCATTTCAAGACAGCAAGAACGAAACAAAAAAATACGTGATCAGGTTGAACTGGCTGGCTGCTCAACCATTGATTGCTGCAACTGCATCCTTAATCCTTTGACTTCAAATTGCATACTTTGCATATTATTTCACGTAATATCAAATGATGTTAATGTGCTCACAGAAAAAACCAGGGCACCTGAAATATGAAAATTTTTAAAATTACAAATCTGGCGAGGAAAAATGAGTTTAATACTGCATTTCAGCTATGATGGATGATTTTATTTATCAATCCATCCAACCATCATCCAATCCTACTTTGCCCCATCAGGAGCGTAGAAGCCCGGGGCCAGGCAAGTTGGTCCCGACATTTAAGATGAGAGTGACCAGCCTCACTCATCCCTGAGTGGCAATAAACCCCAACCACCTCTTGGATATACACCTTCACCGGCTCAATCCTACTGGAGTGCCGTAATTACCCACTGAACCACCAGGTGCCAAAATTTGGATATACTGTACAGTTACCACCCAGCATAGTAACTGGTTTCCTGGTGTACAAGAAACCATTTGGCTTGTCACTCAGCGTAAAGTCACCCACAGACAGAAGGAAGAGGAAAGAATAAAGGAAAGAAAGACAGAAGAGAGAGCGTAAAGTCACCTGGAGGCAGAAGGATGTGCAAAGAATAAATACCCTATAAAAATCTACCAGACCAAACGGTTAACCATGAAGGCGTATGCTGTCTCCCTCACCAAAAAAAACTGTAAGACAATGGAAGAACACAAAATATAATCAGTACAGCACCAGTATTTTAACTCAACTTTATGGAATAACTCAAATGGACTTTATTGCATTAACCCCTTCAGTCACATGATTTTCTTCAGCTGAGTGAGTACAGGAGCCTGAAAGTATTAAGCAACTAGCCTATACGTGATACACACAAATTGACGATACAATATTCAGATCTTAAGACAGTACAGCAGAATATATATATCTCTGGTAATCAAAATACAGTACAAAAATTAGTACGGTATTGTACACATATCAGAACTTCATGAAATAATTTCTGTATCTTGGAGTACTTGTAGAGAATGCCACATACCTTGTACTTGGAGTACATTTTAATCAATGGTATTCCATAAACTAATAGCAAAGCAATATGCTTTACCCATAATACATGGTACTGTATACTATTTAAAAAAAAAAAAAAAAAAAAAAAAAAAAAAGCACATTTAACTTGAAACAATGACACCACAGACAGTCACTGCTGCAAAGTGTTTGAATACTCTACCCCATGTATGCTGACCTGCTTTCCTATGGATGCCATTTACTGTAATATTTTTTTATTAAATTTTCTAATCAGTGTTATTATATGCACATTCAATTTTTAAAAGATTAATCCTCTATGGACGTCATGAGCTACAATGATCATTTAGGATATCATTGCACTCATCCTGAGTGATCCTTTTTTCATCATGTGTACATCAGTATATCAGCATCATCATCTGGACCTCTTTTCCCACCCTGTGGCAGGATGAAGAGTAGTGATGTCCAGACAGTCCAAGTCTGCCCAATCCAATGGGTCACACTTCACTCATACATCAGTATATTCAATCATATTTCATATTCTATCTAAATTTCCTACATTCAATTGCTCTGTGCAAGGTTGTGTACACTGCAGTACTATTTTATACTAGAAATGTATGCTATTAAACAGTAACAGACCGAGAAAATATATAAATGGAGAACTGGCTATGTACAGTATTCACAAACTTGCCTAAGCTAAGATTTTTTGTACAGTTTATACATTTGCCTTCACTCATACACCTAACAAATACTTCACAACAAAATCACACTGAATATTAATGTGACAAAATGTAAAAAATATGACAGCCTGCAATAAAAGTTTGCCATTTTGGAGGCTTGTTTATCCTCAGAGTTGTTCTGATTTAAAATAAATGCTGTGAGACCTTGCTTTAACAGATCTGTTTACTATATACAGTACTGAACTTTCAAACAGGCCTCCTGACCCTACAGGACAATTCGTCATATATCCAACCCAAGGTCTGGTATTTCCTCTTCCTTTCATTACTATCTAATGAAATCAAAGCTAACATTAGTTCTGTAATGCTTACTGATCTACTATACAGTATATCAAATAACCAGGCCAAACACATACACTGTACTGATTTACTGACATCTTATAACTGGTCCTAAGTGGCGTACCCACCGGACCAGTCATCATATACTGTATACTGACCCTAGGTCTGGTATGGTAGGTCCCTATCGGATGTCTTATATAACGAACTATTAGGTATACCATCCATCTTTTCCCCCAATTAGTCCATTACAATGAGGTCACTCTGTGCTACAATCTTCCTGGATCTGGATTCATAATCCTTCCTGAGTGCCTGCTGTGTTTAATGTTTAACATTACTTGCTTATATTTTTATCTTCACTCACATGGCTACCATACACTTAACACACACATGCATGTGCATGCACACACATGTCATTCATTAGACCAACCCTGGAATATACATCAGTAGTCTGGAGTCCTCATCTCAAAAAGCACGTAGACAAGATTGAAAAAGTTCAAAGGGCCGCTACAAGATGGATACCAAGCTTAAGGAACCTAAGCTACGAAGAAAGACTAAATAAACTGAATCTACCAACACTACAGGAGAGAAAGAAAAGAGGTGACATGATAATGCTATATAAGTGCATATCAGGGAAGGAGAAAATAGACATAAATGATTACTTAACATATGGAGAAGAATCAGCAAGAGGACACTGCAAAAAACTGCATAAGAAGAGAGGTGATAAAGACGTAAGGAAATTCAGTTTCCCAAACAGAGCAATTGATCAATGGAATGCACTACTGAATGAAATAGTGTGTGCCAAAACAATTCACAAATTTAAGGATATGTACGATAAATATGGTTTAAGACACGGGACAGTACGAGCTTGACTCATTCCTGTAAAGATACAATTAGGTAAGAACACATGCATGCATGTGTGCACACACACACACACAGAGGGATTCAAGCTGGACGGACGTGTGACGCCGGCGCTCCGTACCAAATCATCACGGCCAGTGGCATTACCTAAATTTGTATCTTTGTATGAGTCAAGCTCAGTACCAGGTTAGACTAAATGATTGTTCATTATTAAAAGGAAAAAAATAATAAGTCTAAACAAAGACTTGTTCAAACAGGAAATAGAACCAAGACGAAAGAATACGCTGAGTCATCTCTGAGGTTTGTTTAGACTACAACATGGAGATTGTAAGTATATGCTTTGCACTTTAAGTATTGCAAAATGGATACATACTTTAGTAAAGCAAATTTGGAAAAGAAAAGGGATAAAGGTAAAAAGCAAAATGATGATTTCCACCAAGAACTGGTTGAAGTAGAGACTCACAATAGACTGGTTGAACGTGTAAACAAACTAGAAATGGCTTTCAAAAATGAAATTGATGAAATAAAGAAGCAGATGCACTTGCAAAAGGAAGAAATAGAAAAACTAGGAAGGGAGGCCAATAAGAAAGACACAACCATCAGTGAACTAACAGTGGAATTGAGTACACGTAGGAAGAAAAATGAGTGAAATGGCAAGTACAGTAGTCAATCACGAGAGTGTTATGGAAGAGTTCAAAAATGACACAGAGACAATTAGGCAAGTTAGCAGTCTTATTGACCAGAGCAGTGATATTGAGGAGAAGATAACACAAGTGAATGAAGCTGTGCAAAGCTACAAAAATGATGTAGAAACCACGTATGCTGAAATGGTGAAAGTAAAGAAAGACTTAGAGACAAGGGTGGAGGAAAAAAGCATTAAAAAGGAGGTGAAAAGAATAATCCAAAACAATAGATTCAGTAAAGATAAACAAATCAATAGTAATCACTGGTACAGAAGAGGAAGAAGTTAAAAACAAGATCACAAGAGACAAAAAGGAGATGACAAATGTAATGAACTTACTGAAAGAAGTATCAGAGGAAATCTGTAGTAAAGACATAGAGGAACACAAAAGGTTAGGGAAATACGAGAAAAGCAAGACAAGACCTCTAAAGGTGACTTTCCAGAGTGTAAACACTGTGGAAGAGATACTAAAAAATGCAAAGAATCTTATGGAAAAAGAGGAGTTCAAAAATGTATGGATAAAAAGATGCCTAACACAAGAGGAACTGGAATTACTGAAAGAGAAAAGGGAGTAAGCAAAAACAAAAAATGAGGGAAGATCAGAAGAGGAGAAGAAGAAATTTTTTACAAAGTAATAGGATTGCAGGTACGAAAGTGGTACACAAACAGGATGGAAGAAAATGGAGGAAGGTAGTAGAACCATGTCATGACAAGTATATAAACAAGATGATAAAGTTGATGTACTCAAATGTGGATGGAATGGTATCTAAATTACTAGAGATGAATGATTATGTCAGAGAAAATGAACCACAAATAAAATGCCTAACTGAAACAAAATTAACACCATGGATATCAAATGACATACTAAACTTAGAGGAATACAATATATGGAGAAGAGACAGAAATTTAAAAAAAGGAGGAGGAATTATAATATTAACTAAGAAAAATCTAAAAGTCAAGGAAATAAAACTAGATATACCATCACAAGTAGAACTGATTGCAGTAGAGATCGACACATCTGAAGGTAAAGTAATTGTAGCCAATTTGTACATGCCACCCAGATCAAACACATGGGAAAGAGATGAATATGAGGACCTGGCAGAGAGTACAATTCAGAGTATAAGATCATTGCTACATAAAATGGAAGAGAAATCGGAAAGAATTATACTAACTGGGGACTTCAATACAAATATAAATTGGAATACTCTAGATATAAATAGCCAAGAAAGCTGTTGGGACCAAAAGCTCCTGGATCTCGTACAAGAGTTTTTCTTAACGCAACATGTGAGGGAAACCACCAGAAAAAGAGGACTTGATGTACCTTCAGTGCTAGATCTAATATTTACTAGGCAAGAAAATGATATTGACAGTTTAATATATCACCCTCCACTCGGCAAAAGCGATCATGCAGTACTAAATTATAACTTCAGGATAGCATATGACATAGTAAACAGCAATGACAGTTACAAAAAGAGCCAAAACTATAAAAAGGGAAATTATCAAGACCTAAAGAAGTATTTCTTAGAAGATGATTGGGAAAATGAGCTTAGAGGACAAGATTTAAATGCTGTATATAAAAAATTTGGTGAATTTTATGAAATAGGAGTCCAGAAGTACATCCCACAGCACAAAGAAGCAGATAAGAAAATACAGAAATGGTTCAATACAGAATGTAAAAAATCAAAAGAAAGAAGAGATTTGTTGTGGAATAGATACAGAAGACACAATAGTGAAACGGTGTATAATAATTACAAACAGGCAAGAAACGACTATACAAGAATAAGGAGGGAAGCCCAAAAACAGTTTGAGGAGGATATAATAAATAAAAGTAGTGATCAACCAAAGATGTTTTACAGCTATATCAGAAGCAAAACCAAAGTAAAAGATATAATACAATCCATTACGGACGAGGGAATCACTTATACACAAGAGAAAGATATTTGTGAAGCACTAAATAAGAATTTCCAATTAGTTTTTACAGAAGAAAAAAATTTTGAGAGGGACTATGTGGAACACGCATGTCCACACATACTACCAGATATACAAATAGCAGAAAAAGTAATACAGGAGGAGTTGAGTGGATTAGACAGAGGAAAAGCAAGTGGTCCTGATGAAATTTCATGTTGGGTATTACGAGAATGTGCAAAGGAGTTAAGTAAACCATTATTTTTAATTTTCAAGAAATCCTTGAGTCAAGGTAAACTACCTGATATTTGGAAAAAAGCAAATATTGTCCCCTTATTCAAGAAAGGAAATAGACAAAATCCACTCAACTACCGACCAGTATCACCGACCAGTGTTGTAAGCAAGGTATTAGAAAAACTTATAAGAAAAGCTTGGGTAAATCATCTAAAAGAACACAGTATGATAACAGAAAGACAGTTTGGTTTCAGAAAAGGAAAATCATGTGTTACTAATCTGTTGAGCTACTATGACAGAGTAACAAACACAATACAGGAAAGGGAAGGATGGGTGGACAGTATCTATTTAGATTTCAAGAAAGCTTTTGACACTACCACACCAAAGACTTTTATGGAAACTGTACCATCAAGAAGGAATTCGAGGCAAACTTTTTTGTTGGATGCAAGACTTTCTCATAAAAAGAGAAATGAGGACAGTACTTAGAGGAAACTACTCATCATGGAAAGAAGTGACTAGTGGAGTACCACAGGGTTCAGTGCTGGCACCAATCATGTTTTTAGTGTATATAAATGATATAAACAGTAACACTGGAAATGAGAGCTATATGAACATGTTTGCAGATGATGCAAAAATACAAAGGAGAATTACTAACACAGACTCTTGTAGGGAGCTACAAGAAGAATTAAACAAACTTCATGAATGGAGTAGTACATGGCAAATGGAATTCAATGTGGACAAGTGTCATGTAATCAAGTTTGGTAAAAGTGGAAAAAGACCTGATTGGGATTATAAGTTAGGAAATAAAACCCTATACACATCAGAAAGAGAGAAAGACCTAGGTATGATTATCAATAACAGACTATCTCCGGCTGACCACATCAGCGAGAAGGTACGGAACATGTATACACTGCTTGCAAATATGAGAATAGCATTCACATACATAAATGAAGACATGCTAAGAAGGATAATAACATCATTCATTAGACCAACCCTGAAATATGCATCAGTAGTCTGGAGTCCTCATCTCAAAAAGCATATAGACAAGATTGAAAAAGTTCAAAGGGCCGCTACAAGATGGATACCAAGCTTAAGGGACCTAAGCTATGAAGAAAGACTAAATAAACTGAATCTACCAACACTACAGGAGAGAAGGAAAAGAGGTGACATGATAATGCTATATAAGTGCATATCAGGAAAGGAGAAAATAGACATAAATGATTACTTAACATATGGAGAAGCATCAGCAAGAGGACACTGCAAAAAACTGCATGAGAAGAGAGGTGATAAAGACGTAAGGAAATTTAGTTTCCCAAACAGAGCAACTGATCAATGGAATGCACTACCGAATGAAATAGTGTGTGCCAAAACAATTCACAAATTTAAGGATATGTACGATAAATATGGTTTAAGACACGGGACAGTACGAGCTTGACTCATTCCTGTAAAGATACAATTAGGTAAGAACAATTAGGTAGGTAAGAACACACACACACACACACACACACACACACACACACACACTAATAATAATAATAATATTTAGCTGTTATGGAGATGTGTTTATTCTGCAAAATGGTAAAGATGGTGATGGAGAGGGACCCTTTCCCAAGGTGTCACTAGCATGCTGTAACTGGGTGGCTAAGCTGCCCACTTTAATAAACATTCCTCAGCTCTCTCCCTATTCCCTGAAAGGAGGACAATGGGCTACAGTTGAAAGTAAATTTTAGCCTGCACTCCACTGGGTTCACATTCAGACAAGTCTGGGGTTATGGCAACAACGACTATTACAACTAGATGACACTTTACAAATACTTCTCCTGATGAACAGTCAATTAACATTAATAAAATGAAGCATTATGAGGACTTGACCACCAAAGGATTGGAGACTCTGAAGATGTTAGGCAGCATGGAGGCCAAGTGTTGAAATAAATCTTCAGAGATTCCCTGCAAATAATACATAAAGTAAGTATACATGAAAGAAAAACATTCATTACAAACTCTTTATTTGCACTGCATATTCATTCTTATAAATTAATCCTTTCAATCCAGTAATGCAAATTTCATTTTATTCTTGCTTTCAAAAGCTTATTTGACTTTTCAACCCAGAGATCCATGTAGCATGAAACACTGCCTTACAAAATATATGTATGTAGGTATGAAGAAACCAGGTGTATAGGTCAGACATGAGGCCTCTCAAACTGGTCTCTCTCTCCACAGCACCTTTGTAATCCAACAATTAAGCTAGATGCAGCATAATGGTGCTTTTGCAGGATAACCCAGGCTTGGGACTAATGGTCTGGCTGAGCAAACTCTCTAGGAGTTTGAAAGATTTTACTTCATTGAAACCTTGTGTAAGACTTTCAACACACAAGAGGGTTCATGTTCAACCTCAAACATTTCATCACTGTCATCATCATCCTTACTGATACTTTTTTTTTTTTTTTTCCCCACCTAAAGATACAATGAGGGATCCAGAGAGAATAAATGAGAGTTCTGAAGTTAGAAGAGTCAACAGCATGGCCAGAGAGATGGACTACCCAATCATTCACAAGTAATTCATGTTCCAGGAATCTTGGCCCCATCTTACACCATCATTATCTTATTTATTCATCATTTTTTTTCATTCATCATCTAATCCTACGTCACCCCATAAGAAGCATAGGAGCCCGGGGCTAGGCAAGTTGGGCCTGACATTTAAGATGAGAGTGACTAGCCTCACTCATCCCTGGGTGGCATTACGTGAGCAATAAACCCAACCACACCTTGGATAATAAACCTTCACTAGCTCAATCCGACTGGAGCGCCGTTATTACCCACTAAACCACCAGGTGCCAAAATTTGGTTATATGGTTACCACCCAGCACAGTAAACAGTTTCCTGGTGTACAGGAAACCATTTGGCTTGTCACTCAGTGTAGAGTCACCCACAGGCAGAGGGAAGAGGAAAGAATGAAGGAAAGAACAACAGAAGAGGATGGAAGGAAAGAAGGATGAAGTATACTTAATTAATTATAAATACACTTTATATACACTTGCAAGATAGTCATTCCATCAATTATCACATCAAAAAAAGGGTATATCATACTTCATTCAATCAGCTAAATCCCTGTCAGTTCCCAAGCTTTCTCGCACACTCTTTTAACCATACCCAACCATATTCTTCTTGTCTATCATGCATCCTCTCATCCTCAGTCTCACTCACACACACCCTTTTCACCATACAAACATACAAAAAATATATATACTGTATATCTAATCAGAAACAATTATTTAATTAAATATGTATGCTTCTTTGCTGTACCTCACCTTTGGAACAAGGAACTGCATATTCTTCATCTCTGCTCCTCCCCATGAAGTCATCTCCATCATAAAGCCTTTGATGCATTTGTATACCAGTTCAGCACGCTTCTGGCACCATGACATGGTCATCTCCTGGAGTAACATGGAAAAAGTAAGTTGTCATCATCATCATCATCATCATAACCTCTTTTTCCCACTTAAGGATGGGGTGAGGTAGATTCCAGGAAACAAAGGAAGAAAAGGCACAAAAAATGCACACGCCCAGTGAAATGGGCCACTCTTTTATTCAACATTCAAGTTCATGGAGTCATTTCGTTATCTCACAGGGCTTACCATCTGCCTACATTTCCTTTGCACTTTCTTCATAGATGTGCTTCACATTACCTGCCAGATAAAGCCAATATGCTGACTATTAACCTAAACACAGACAAAAAAAGCCCATCTCATTTTACCCTATTGTGATGATATTACCCCTTTTGTGATGTAGGGGCCTGAAGTCCAGAATAGTTAAGAGTACAGGTATACCTTCATATATGATGCCCCTACATGCGATACCTTGGCTTAGCGCTGGGGGTAGAAATACCACCATACCCCGCCTAATGATCGCCAAACCCCAGTTTAACAATAAGTTTTTATTTTTTTTTTACCGATTTTGGTGATATTTTAGACTAAAATTGTATGTGAAGGTTGATTTATAAACTGTTTTTAGAGTTAGAGCAATGTGTTTTAACCATAGGTGGGGTGAACATTGTCATTTTGGGGTACAGTTTACTGAGCTTGGTTTTTTCCAGACTTATAGATGATGATTTTCAAATTTTACTTATTGGTATTAGTGAGTTATTTACATGTGTTAGGCTTAAGTCAGCTTCTTTTACAGCTGTTAGGCCATTTAGGTTGGCTTTAAACTTGTTTTGCAATTCATTTGGGTGGGTTTAGGACTTGGCTGGGGGGAAACCTGAGGCTCAAAAACGCATCCCTATATTTTACACGTTAAATCTACTCCGAGATATGATACCCCACCTAATGATGGGTTTTTACTTAACAAATTGGATCATTAAACCAGGGTATACCTGTACATGGCAAGTCTACTCCCCCACTTCGGCATTACTACAGGTTATTTACTTACTGTAACTATCATCCAGTTCTTGGTACATCAGGTTGTACTGAGGCCTAAGGTTTCGCTACTCAGTCCAAATATTTAAAGTGAGAGCGACTAGTCATTCACTCCAAAGCAATGTTATGTAAACAATATAACAAAGCCAAACTACCCATAAAGTTTGAACCTTTATGAACCACATCTAACTGGAGCACCTTAACCCAAAAAACCATCAGATGTCTATTTGCCGGTTATAAGATTAAAACTCAACAGAGTACCTACACTGATTTTTTTTTTATCGAGGCGAAGATGCTCTTGACAGGCTGGTGATGACTGGCTGAATGCAACATGTCCAAAAAACATCGTTGTATTTCAGATAATTACTGGTAATTTCTGGTTATTTTCTTAAATGCAATGATGTTATTTGGACATGCTGCATTCAGCCAATTATCACCAACCTGTCAGGTGCATCTTCACCTCGATAAAAAAAAGCAAAGTAGATGGTTTCCTGGTTTAAAGGAAACCACTTCGCTCATCATTCAGAGCTGAGGATATATATATATATATATATATATATAAGAAGAAGAAAAAGAGATGTCTAAATGATGTAAAACAGTTTAGTTTTTCAAACTGAAGCAGATACATTTAGAAAAGTTTGGAAGTGATGAGCTGGGCAAAGAACATCCATGTTTAAAAAAGACTGGATATATGTATACTGTAAAGGCAGACAAGACAACTTAAACCAAGCTCTAACTGTGTATAATACAAATAGGTAAATATGTACACAAATAAGAATCAGCTGCTTACCTCAGACATCGTGTTGGTGAGCAAGAGAGGAATGGTGAGTGTGGTGATGTCTCCAAGACAAGCAACCTGCAACCAATCACAGTGTAAATAAATATACCCTCAATTCAAATGTTACCATTACACACTGTGAGTCACCTCCTCTCTAAACAGCAATCACTTGACTTTAACTTGGTGCTGGAGAGGGACACTTTTATGTGGTAGGACCAGCATAACCATGCAGTGGATCTGCCTCATTATATGTATGTCCCTCATTTCCCTCCCTATCCTCCTAAAGAGGATTGTAGGTTGCAGGAGAACGGCATCTTCAGCCTTCAGTCTACTGGTTTTGCATCCACAAGAACTCTTAACTTGTTTACTTTCACACTTCCCTTCCACATGTTTAAAAACTCTGAACCAATGACCAATGATTAGGTTCACAAACTCGCAGGGAATACAGTAACAGCATCATCTCACAAATCAGAAATATTCTCCTTCACCACTCATCACCAGCTTCATTCTCTCAGCAGTTTTTGCTATGACCTCTCTCATAACTCCAACCATACTTATACAGAAAAACTACATGGACATCACACACCCTTTTCTCACTTGAGGACTGATACTGAATCTCATTCAAACATCAATCCACTCTTACATAAGGTTTCCTGCCATTATAAAATCTTCACAGTATTCACCAATTTTCCTTCCTCATTAGACATTCATAAAAAGCTACTCAGGGATGTCTGACTGTTTAACTGAACTGTCATAAATGTCTGGAATGAAAGGGTAGCAGAGGCGAGATTTAGGATGTGAAGAGATGGAATGGGGTACATGGGTTTGAGATTAAACATGGATAAAATAAAAGTTATGATATTTAGAGCAGGTGGTGGTACTGTCATAGCAGAAAGAGCATGGCCACGTGCAGGTTGCCACAAGGGTGTCGGAAGTACTGTAACTCCATTTCAGGCAGCGTTTGAAATAAGTGGGTGCATACGAAGTGTAGTGGTATAAGAGGAAGGCTGCAAAATAATGTCAATTTTGTGTGTGTGGTGTGTAGGGGAAAGCATTCAAAGGGAAGAAGTGGGAAAGGATTAATACTGCTGAAAAGTCTCGAGTCTGTGGAGGAGTTTTGTTATTTGGGGAACATTATATGTGCTGCAGGTAGGGCTGGTGCTAGCTCAGTAGCAAGGGTTAGATGTGGATGAAAAAAGTTTAGGGAGTTGTTGCCTCTCCTGACACTTGAAAGGGCTCTCCCTTTGTCGTAAGTGGTTCTTGTATGCAATATGTGTTAGGACAGTGAGGGTAGTATGCTGTAGGGTAGTGAGACTTGGGCAGTAATGAAGCAGGATATTTGTAGGCTCAAATGTACAATGCTAAGAATGATCAGATGGATGCACAGTGCGTCCTTAAATGACAGGCCTGGGGGTTAGTACAGTAAACCCTCTCTAATTCGAACCCTAATAATTCAGAAATCGGTTAATTCAGATCTTTTTGACCACCAGACAAACAATTTTAATTCAGATATAATTCGAAATAAGCAAGACAAGTCCGAAAAGGGTTCCAGTGATAAGTGGACGTGAACAGTTTTTGTAGTGATAAGTGTAGTAATAAATGTAATTTTTAAGAACTGTACAGTACCTTTGGTACAGTTAAGTGTACTGCACTATACTACTGAGTTGCAAAACTTCATTATCAAGGTTTGACTATTTTATTTGTTGTATTGTACACTCTTTGTGTATAAAGTAATATTATACTGTGCTCTACAATTTTTGTGCAAAAAAGACACGTTTTAGCAAGCGTGGGTGTGATTTGGGGATAGGGGCAAGCATCAGCTCCAATAATTTGGATTTTTGGATAATTCAACATAGGGTTCCCCCCAATTAATCCGAATTATAGAGGGTTTACCGTACTTCAAATGAAGAGTTTGTAGGAAGGATGGGACTTGAATGTACAGTATTAGTAATATGATGAGAAGAGGTAGACAGAGATGGTTTTGTCATTTTGAGAAGATGGAGGATGACAACTGGGCATGAAAAAAAAAAAAAAAAAACCTTGGCACGAGTCATACGGTGTGACCTCAGGGATAAAGGACTGAAAAGAGAGAGTGCTACAAATCAAACAACATGGGAAGTTGCCATTAGGTGACCAAGGCCAACGCATGCAAGCATACATGACACAGTACAGGAAACCATTTGGCTTGTCACTCATTACACAGTATTTTCTCATGCACTAAGTACTGTTATGTGTTGGAGATGTGTTAAAAAATATTACAATTTTCTGTTCATCTGGTACCGGAAACTGAGGGAAATTGGCTGGTCAGCTTTATACATATTTTGACAGTATTTTAAAACTTATTGTAAACTTAACAGCAAATAATATAATAAAATAAGGCAACTTATAATGAGAACTTATTGCAATTCAATAACAAGCATTCCAGAAGAAGTGTCTAACCTTCAAAACATTCCTGAGTCCGAGTATTACAGGATGGCGTGAATTTATGTCCCCCGAACGCAGTGTGTCATCCACTATCATGTGGAACACTACATGAACATCGGCCAGGTTGGAGTGTCGTGTCATGTAGAAGTCACCTGCCTTGAGATGCTGTGGTACTGGAGGTGCTGACTGTAAAGATAAAATACAATACCTCCTTATTACGTCTGGGATGTGTTCTAATATGTCATATTTTTCCATGCAATTGGTACTGTGCATTAGGGGAAATGGCAAATCAGCTTGACTAGAAACACTGGGACTTTAAGAGGCTGTTTTTCTGCAACTACATACACTTAAATGCAAAAATGAATATAGTATTATAAAAGTCAAGTAATAACTAGGACTTACTGTAGAATAAGCAGAATATTTTAATACTAGACATGTCCCAATCATGAGGTCAACTGACCCACCTGTGTCTCGTCATCATTTTCGTATTGTGGTGGTGGGTGATCACGGCGCCACTGCACCACCTGTGGCACAATGTTACGCACTCCCTCCAGCTGGTCGTCTAGCTCAGGAAAATGTAGCTCTGTTGATTTACTGCATACTCTTCCAAACTCTGTCATGTGATTGCCCACAGCACACCATTAGACTACTACAAAATTATCAATTTTAGCAGCAACTACAATAATAATGTAATTACAGCTCATTACAGTACCATCCAAACATTATACTGCAAAACTGTTCAACACCACACAACACTATCATCATCATCAGTGTTCACTATCTCATTATTTGTTGCAATGTGCAAAACTGACATACATGTCTGCAATGTACACAGAAATAAAACCCAGCTCAAACCGGCACATCACCTCGCTTGATGCCAATGTATGTGTTGATGCGGTCATCAACCAATAACACGAGGCCATTAAGGTTGTGTGAGTAGAGACTCATTGATGTCTGAATCCTCTGAGGTGGGATATCACTGAAAGAAAAAAAATCCCTTATCACACCCTTTGAGGTGGATGACCAGCCTACTTACCCTTGTGGCATTACACAATCACAAAGCTCTAGTCACCTCTTGGGAATGAAGTCTATGCATGAGGCAAAGTTGTCGCTCCAACTGGGATGTTCTAACCACTAGACCACCAGACGCACAGCATGGATGAATGGAGTGGTACAATCACGGACAAAAGTTCACCTACTATTCTATGGCATCTACTGTAATACTCACTTAAGGCATCATGTCTGAATTATATGAAAGGGAATAATTTTTGGCCAGAAAAACATATCAAGTCTCTCATACCGTAGTAACATCAAAGAAAGAATTATCTACAGCCTGAGAAATCTATCAAGCCTCACTCAACCCAAGATTATTAGCCTGCAAATACTGTATAAATGTGAAGCAGAGGAGGTGAAATTTTATGCAAACTGGAATGGAACATGGTTGTGATTGTCCACTTTCATGTGTTATTGAAGTAGATGTAAAAATGATCATGGAATAAGTCTGCTGAATGCTGAAGATATGTTATATGACAAAATAATAACAAATAAGTTTGCTGAGTTTCTGTGACCTTACACTACTGAAGAACCAAAATTGAATGCAGGAATCCAGTCACTTTAGCCAGACAATCCCAAATATAACTTTTGAGATTATGTTAAAGGTCTGTCTATGTTGTGAGAATGAGGTGAGTATTATAAGAGTGGTTTGATATGAGGGACTGCAGTACAGTGAAGGTTGAGTGGGCTTTACAAGTTGCATTTACATTTAGTGCTGCTGCTGATGCAGCAAAGGTTGATGGCCTCATCATAGTCTGGCAATATTAACTTGTGTCTCTCTCTGGCAAAGGCAGTTTCTGTGGAACTGAACATTTAGCGGCGATTCATGGAGGACGTTGTTTGGCTGAAAGTTCCGGATGGCTGTGGGAGCCATGTGTTTGCATATTTGTTAGTGTAATGCTGGGTGGAAGAGAAGTGATGTTTTCATGGCAGTGTAGAAAAGCACTTCATTTTTTGTTTACATGAGACGGAAGCAGTTCTGTACTCCCTGAAACAATCTGCTACACTGGGTAGTTACTAAGCAATCAACAAATGGATGCCTAGTTGCTCAGTGGGTTAAGATACTCCAAATGGAAATGGCCCATAATGGCTAATAAGTCCAAGGTATGGTTGGAGTTTATTGCTCATAATGCTTCTAATGGGAAAGCAACTGGTCATTCTCACCTTGAATTGTCTAAACTACATAGCCCTGACCCAGGTCTGTACATTCCTGATGGAGAAATACAAAATCAGAGTTTATTGTACAAATGAATAATTAAAAGTTAGGGGAAGTTAAAATGTGGAACGTAATGTTACAAAGCCAGCTGGACTGTCAAATCTTATCCACAGTTTTACCATCTGTATATTGGGTTGGTGAAGTTTTTGGTCATACCTATCTGTCTGTTTGGATTATAACTTTGAATGCTGTGGTGTATACGGCACAAAATTTGTATATCTGTAGCTACTGACTACATCTAGGTAACTGTCAAACACTGGCATGAAGGCCATAAATCAAAGATCAAGGTTGCTACGGTAAAAAGAGATCTATTGCCAATTTGCCATGCCGGAGGTTATAATAACACATATGTCTTCAGCAGAGCTAAAAAGAAAATTTACAGGAAATAAATCTATTATAGAAATTATGAAAAAATCATGTAAATACCAACCTGGTTTGAAACATAGAGTTTTTATTTAAATTTCCTATAGGGCAGGATGTCTAGACCACCACCACCACCACCAAATAATAAAATAAAATGAAATATAAATTAATAATAATAATAATAATAATAATAATAACAATAATAATAATAATAATAAGTAAACAAATAAAAACATTTCACTTCCTTCAAATGTATGGGCTTGAGGCAAGGCTAATACAGTCCAGTACATTTACCAATAGACAACCAGCTTACTCCCTTCAGAGGCATTATATGGCTGAAAAACTCCAGTCACTTATGGGGGATCAAACCATTACAATGAGTAGACCAGTACACCATGATTGCCATACACTTCTCTTTCCCCTTTTCCTTTGTGCGAGGGGAACAACTATACACGAATTTCAACCTTCTGGGAGTCTACCTTGCTCCCAGGCCAATCTGCAAATCTTCCACATCCATTCTATCACTAACTCTGCCCTACATTTCAATATTTTGCCACACACTCCATCAATTCTTGGAACTCTTCCCATTTTGACTTTCTTCATTGCTTCCAATATTTTCATCCTACAAAGAAAAAAATCTGTAATTACAAACCTTGCCTGGTGAGCCTGGTACTTGCATAGCTGGAGTCCGTGTGCTGACAGGAGGCGAAGGTTGTGCATCTGCTTCATCTGTGCACCCAAGTGTATGGTGAAGCTTTCCTCCTGGGCCGGCTCTGTTGACTCCACAACCACTGTGTCCGCTCCAATGGCCACAAAGTCCCTGATGATATTATTACCAGGGTATTACACATACCGGTACATTATTTCTTGAGAGGATTTTCTGTAATAAGTAACAGTTTCTTTAATCTACTGACAGAGATCCAGTCAGAAAGAACATATATGCCTATGACTTTCAATTAATCAATGCAAAATACAAGGATTTATGCAGCCGAACACTCATTTTCTTCTGTATGAAGCAAACAGACACACTAAGTATGAAAAATGGCTCTAAAGCCATTTTATGACATCACATAAGCATTTGTGGGGTCACAGGCACAATTTCTGCCATATATATGATAACACTATCAAGACACTGGGTAGACAAGACTCCATAATGTCATCTGAGGTTATGAATAAAATGGGTACAAGCAAACAACACACTCATCCAGTTTCCTGAAACACCACTCAAGTACCCACAGAGAGGACACCATTCATGGATTACTGTCAATGGACATTTTCTGATAGTTTACGTAACATATAGGTCCACGGGGGATGGAGTGGTGTCAATGCCTCAGGTGAAAAAGAATGGATGGGTTTCTCTATTCATTTTGCATGGTATATGTAGAGTAGGATTCAACAATTTAACATTTACCAGTATTTATTTGAAATTGGTGCATTTCGAGATAAAAGTTCACCTAATACTGTATATCTCCTCTTCTGTGCCTCACTTTCCTCTACTGGCTAATATTACAATGCAGACAGAGACTTCGTATGTTTCTCCACCCACATAAAATCATCTGTTGTGATGCATCACAGAGGGAAACTGATGGACATGCCCTAAAGTGTGAAGTATATGCAGTGAAACAGGAGAACTTTTGTCCCTGACTGTACAGTTTTCAAAAGCACCTCCAACACCGGCATGGAGAGAAGAACCACAACTGTTCAGAGAGTTAGAGAGCAGAAATATCTACTGAGGATTTCAAACCTTTCATTTGAATGATTTTTTTTTTTTTTTTTTTTTTTTTTTTTACTTCAGTCTTGCTTCTTCCATATAACTCATCCAAATCAACAACTTTATCCTTAGGTGAATATAGTCATCTATCAATAGCAAGAATTACATAATACCAATGAGTGAGGGGGTTAATCAATTTAGCTGTGGAATAAACAGGTCTCCAAAACAACTGACTGCTATCATTGATCACTATGTTTTTTGCATTCTAAAATTCATTTGACAATTATACGTTTCTGAAGTGCTCAGCAGCCAAATGAATGACGGCAAAAAAAAAGTACTGTACATACAAGCAAACTTATAAACACTTTAAGCTACAATCTTTCAGTCTGATGCCATTTTTCTGTTTCAGTCCAGCTGCCCTGAGATTATTCAGCATAGGAGAGATTTTTCAAACCAAGCAGGTTAGATATAGCCTTAATTAACCCCCTCACAACTACAGGTCCTCCAAGAAATAAAAACATCTCATCATCAAAGTGATGGGATTAAGAGAGTTTACATATAAACTAAAGCCCCAGATTTGTTGCTTAATGTACACTGAAAGCTACGTGGCATACAAGATATTGTAGCACAACTTTCTCAATAATGCATTGTACAATGATGACACCTTTTTATCACCTTGCACACTACTGAGGCAAACTACTGTACGTCAGTAAAAGAAAAACATAAGAGACAATATTCAGGTACAATATGCATAAAAAAACAATGCCAAAGAGGTGCTGCAGTCTCCTATGCCACCAAGAATATGGCCTTAAGTCTGACACAAGTGGTATAGGAGATGACTTACTTAGGTGTGACAGGAGTCTGAATTTCCTTTCCAGCAAAGGACTCTGTGACAAAGTTGCGGAACTCACGCCTCTGGCTCTCTTTCAACCCAGTGATGGTGGAGTCCCACTGCACCTCTGCTAACTGCGCATCCTCCAAATGCCGTGCCGCCAGTTTGTTGACATCATCATCTGTTAAGCCAGATCCAACCTGACTCACTGTCTGGCTCATCTCCTGTGTCTGCCTGTACAATATAAAGTATTATACAAAATGTCCCAGGATGTGTGAAACATATGTACTGTACAGAGGGACAACAAACTGACTACTATGCTAATGCATCTACTTCGCACTTACAACATGTCGGTTATTTTCCACCCTGATACTTTGTATCAGTGAATATCACCTACAGGTGGATAAACATAGTACTAAGCCCTTCTTAAGTCAAGAATATAAAAAAAGAATCATCATTCATTCATAGATTCATCATCCAATCCTACGATGTCCCATGAGGAGCAAAGGAGCCCGAGGCTAGGCAAGTTGGTCCTGACATTCAAGATGAAAGTGACCGGCCTTACTCAACCCTGAGTGGCATTACATGAGCAATAAACCCCAACCATCCCTTGGATATAAACCTTCACCGGCTCAATCCGATTGGACCGCCGTAATTATCCACTAAACCACAAGGCGCCAAAATTTGGTACATGGTTACCACCAAGCATAGCAAATGGTTTCCTGGTGTACAGGAAACAATTTGGCTTGTCACTCAGGGTAAAGTCACCCATAAGCAGAAGGACGAGGAAAGAATGAAGGAAAGAGAGACAGAAGAGGATGGAAGAAAAGACGGATGGAGGAGAGAAAAGGGTAGACACCTGAGGGCAGTACTACATCGGGTGAGTGGATGGTGAGTGCCCCCACTGACCACATAAAGAAATATCAACCCTCTCATAGCTTAGCAATATCAAGGAGAAACATTTATCACCAGAGAAATATACCAAGCCTCTCTCATCTTAAGAATATCAAAGAGAATCATCTATGGACAGAGAAACATACCAAGCTCTCTCAGCCTAGGATTATGAAAGACAAACATTTATGGGCAGAGAAATATACCAAGCCCCTCTCTGCTTATGGATAATAAGGAAAGAATCACCTATAGACAAAGAAAACATAACAAGCCTCTCAACTCAAGAGTGGCTACCTAGGAGAATCATATACATCACAGACAAAGAAACATACCAAGCCACACTCATCTTAGGAATATCAAATACTCATACAGAATCATGTATGAACAGAGAAAAATAGCAACCTTTACTCAGCTTACAAATATTAGTCAGTAAAGGAAAACAACCGGCAGAGAGGTGAAATATTATACAAACTTTTGACCCTAATTATCCACAACAAAAGACCTGGGGAGAAGAGTGATGTGCATGTGCATATAAATGGGAGTCATGTGCCACCTTAATACTTAGGCTACTTATGTATATGTCTCCTGCCAGTTCAGAAAGCGTCAAATAACCACCAAAAACTGAAACTGTACAGTGGCCATGGAATAAATGAAAATGGTATATTAACAGGTCACACATAATAATTTTACTTTTTTTTTTTTTTTTTTTTTTTTTGACAGAGAGAGAGAGAGAGAGAGAGAGAGAGCGAATATTATGCAACTCCTGCACTTTACCATAAGATTTTTTAAAAAGCACCTTGAGTACAGCAGTCCCCACTACCTTTCACGTATCTGATGGAGGGCATCCTCGCGCTGAGCAACCAGGGAACTGACGGCAGCGGCAAAGGAGTGTTCCAGCCCCAGGAGATTGGCTGCAGCTGGAGAGTGGACCAGTGAGTGATACATACTGGCCACCACCTCACTCTCACAGCCTCCTTCACCAACCTTCCTATCCTGCATGTGACAAGGGTTCAAGTCATTAATCAGAGCAATACTATTCACTTATCTACCAACTGTTAACAATCAGACATAACCTGCTGTAAATATGCAAAGATGGGAGGATGATATGAACCTGTGAGTAACGTGTGGCCCAGGCTGCAGCCACTTCAGGCAATGAGAGGCGGCCATCCCTCAGGTTGTCTATGGCACGCTGGTCCTGTCGACGGTGGTGTTCCTCTGTCCTCTCCCGCATGAATTCGCTCAACTTCTCACTCAGCTCTGTTCACCATATGCCATCATCAATACTGTCCTCATTAACTTCATCATCAATACTGTCAGTAATAGGAATATCATCATCATCATCAATGATACAGGTACTATAGTATCATCATAAACAATATAAACAATATTGTCATTATAAAATCATACTCATCAGTGGAAATATCAGCGTCATTGTTAATATCATCATTGTTACCATTATCAGCATCATCAATGGTATCAATAAAATTGTCATCATCAATTCAGTACCTGTACACCATGATAATCATTATTAAATCATCATTACAAGGTGGGATAGGTGGAAAGGATTTGATGGGCTGGGAAGAAAGTAGTGACTGTGATGAGCTACAATGGTGGTGGGTAGTATGCAGGGCAGGATGATTACACTCTGTGAGGCTAGGCATTTTATGAGGGGTGGTACGAGGGGTGGTACAAGCAATGGTAAGACGTGAATAACAGACTTCTCTCTGAAGTCTGATATGATGAAGCAAAAAAAATGAGCGGGTGGGTAGTGATGTGGGTTAGATGGGTTGGGATGGTGGTGAGGAAGAGGGAGAAGTAACAAAGACTGATGACAGCTAAAGAGTAAATGAGGTAGGGGAAAAAACAAAGAAAAATAAAAAAGGCACTATATAACAGTTCAAAAAACGGAAAAGCACACCACTAAAAAGGGCTACACCTTTTGAATATGGGCAATGCTGGTGAAAGGAAGATTTAATTTCCAGACTTCCCTTTCAAGCACAAAACTGGTGGGCAGACAGGCAGGGTAGGACTGGATGAGACTGTGGCATGTGGTAGATAAAGTAAAACAACCAAACTCATTTTACCCCTTTCAAAGTCTAGGGGGTTGATGCTAGGATACACAGTATAGCACATTTAAGGGTAGATGATCATCCTACTTCCCTTGATGGCATTATGTGGCTGAAAAAAAACCTTCAGTCACCACTTCTGGACTGAACCTATGCAAGGCCGTACCTCTGACCGGGATGTTTTAACCACCAGACTGTCAGGTAAAGGCTGGTGTCATAATCCCAGCAAAGAAAGCCTAGTACTGTACATTGTTTAGTACCTGTATTGCCACGGTGATTATTTCTCTCAAAACTTTCCCCCAGTGCATGGAAAACAAAAAGAAAGCAAGAATGCCCTGCTCTTGTTTTTGTGAAATTTAAGACAATGTCAACTTGCTTCCAACTGAGTTATGGGATGATTTCACTTAAATGGTGAAACTAGTGTACAGTACAAGTAAAGCACATCATTCTGTTACTCAGGAGGTGAAGAAAATTAAACACTATACAGTACAAAAAAGACACTGATGAATCAGTGTAAGACTTGATTACAAACTGATAGTTATTATAAAAGTGAAATAATGTCATGATATCTCAGGAACTATCTTGTACTTCAGTGCTTAATAGTATCAAGTTTTCATCTGAATGATAAGGCAATGAATTCTGAGTCTCCTTCTTGCACCAAAATTTGACTAGTCAATGTTTTGAAACATGGCTTGCCTTGTCTGCTTTTATGGATGATGTCTGCTTTTATTAGCCTGCTGTGTGGTAATATTATTCCCAATATTTCTTGTGAAAATGAGTAATTTGAAAGCAGTGTGGAAATATGTGGACATTGAAACACAAATGAGATAGTCCTAGAGCACTGAGGTGACAATGTGGATGTGCTGGAAAATGTTAAGAGAAGCATCCTGATATGGTTTGGCCATATGGTGTAAATGAAGAGTAAGACATTGATAGGAAAGTATATATAAAAGAGGTAGAGGAAGAGGGGGGGTAGAGAGAGATGAGGGATGAGGTGGAAGAATAGAATGGAGAAGCATGTACGGGAGGGTGGTGAGAGATAAAGGAAGGACTGCCTGATGGAAAAGAACAAGATGACAAGAGGCAATTTGTTTATGGTCACTCCCTCTAGGGTCAAGGAATCTAATTTTTTACAGATGATGGATCTTGTGGTCTCCTTCTCTGTTTTAACTGCCTAGCCTAACTACAGTACAGTATATCCAACCCTCTACAAGCTAAGGACACATTAATAATGTATGTGAAGGATGTGTTAAAAAAAAAAAAAAAAAAAAAAAATTGTTGGTACAACTAGCCTATAACACATTTCACTGTCACTTAAACACAATGCAGTGAACTGCTGGTCAGGTTCATAAAATTAATATGAGTAGAACCTACATAAACTGAAATGCAGATACCATATGGCCTAAATATGGCATGTTCAACCACTGCATGACCTTCATTCCCAATGCTTGAGGTACATGAGCGTGTGAAGGACCACTGTGCATTTCCTTCCTCCTCCTCCATCTCCCTCACACCAAGTCTGTTTTCATCACCATTCATTTTAAGTACAATAACTGTGTTATGGGTGTGTACCAATGTGTTGTTAGGGTTCCTTATGAATGTTTGGTACTTTTAAGACAAATTTAGGGAAGGTTGGGACAGGCTGGGGGGGGAAAGGATCATTAAGGGTGACACAGGGGGGAAGTTGGAATCTATCTATCTATCTATCTATCTAAAGCCAGATGCCTTAATCCAATATGAGATGGCTGTTCATCTTTGAGTTAATGGTTTAATTCTATTTTTCCCACAGGTTCTATTGTTTCTGTAACACAAAATTTCCATAACACAACACAAAGTTATGACTAAAATGTAACATTATAGGAAAACTCACTGTACACAAAAGAAAAGTAGAAATACATAGCTGCATCAACTATAGTGAAGAAGTGGTGGCCATATGAGTATCATTTATGGCTAAAACTGCATAAAGGAGTACCAAAGAAGTAACCAATACACACTGAATAGTTTTAAGTGTGGTGGTAATTCTGAGTTAAATCAGGAATCAATCTGAGGGGGGCCAGGCTTCATTTACTTAAAAAAAAAAAAAAAAAAAAAAAAAAAAAAAAAAAATCTAGGTGGAAAGATAAGAGTGCAGCAGTACGCTGGTGACAGGGAGAGTGAAAAAAAAAAATAACTGAGTAAGAAAAATAAGTACGGACAAAGCAGCCTCTGGGCAGATCTGTTATGATCATCCCCTGTTGGAGGATTTCCAAAGAAGAGCAAGCCATCAGAGGTGACAATGCCACTGCTACTGATGATGATGATGATGATATCCATCTGTTCCATAAAAATGAATTACTCATTTGCAACAAAATTTCAGAACCATTTAGCCATGAATGCTGGGTACCCAACAGGCTAAGGGACATACTATCGATTCACCAATAATAAGATATTTTGGTCCAAATCTTAAAGAATCTTATGGAAATTTCATGCTAATAAGAAAAAAAAAAAAAAAAATAGAAGAAAGGAGTTTTATTCCAATTTCCCACACTGTTACTCTTAAACCTTCTCTAACCTTTCCCAAATCTGCCAAAAAAGTACAGTACCAAGCATTCATAAAGAAGCCCATCATCACATTGATATATACACTTATAATTACAGTAATGTACACTTATTATACTTATGATGAACTGTGATGGTAGATGGGCTTGGTGTGAAGACAGTGGAAGGAGGAGGTGCACATTGGTCTGCTGTGCAGTCACGTGCCTCATGCTGCACTAACAAGGTTATGCAGTGGGTGAAAATGCCATATTATCCCTACACTGTTTTTTGGGCCAACATTTTGCATTATGTAGGTTCTACTCGAGTTACACTAATCGTATCAATCTGACCATCTGCTTGTTACCGTATGTAACAGGTAAATCATACAGCAGACATATAAAAGGCAAAACAGATTGTACTTGTGGCAATAACAATACTATCATTATCATGTGAAAATGAACCTTCTGCTTGCTGGTTCATACAACTGGCTGATGGGCAATAAGATGCATCAGGCTGCAATGCCTGAAGTTTTCTACTTCATAAGAGGATGTTTGTATGAATTTGTTGCCACAGAGGAGACAGTTCACTTCTCTCCTTGGTTTTGTGACTGAGTTGAAATGATTCTCATACCTCAGTGAGTTTAGTGGCTGTTGTATGAGTAGCTGCAAACTGTCTTTCTAGCCATTATAGCAAATCAGCAAGGAATGAAAAAAGCAATGAGATAGTGAGAAGATGGTGTGACTCACCTTGGTGGAGGTACACTGGAATGTTATGGTGGTGGCAGAGGCGGTGTGCAAGCTCTATGGGGCAGGTGGTGGCGGGGATGGTGACAGGAACACACACAGTCACTGTACGACCACCACTGCCTCCCAGCTGCACCTCACACATGCATTCCTCCCCACGTAAACTCCCAACCATCTCCCACTATCTGGGGAACACCAGATTTTACATGATTCCAGTTTTCATGATCTGAGTGTCAAGTTCATCACTCTTTCATTCACTGAAAGCTGGTACTGTTATGAATATATAACAGTATTTATGATTTCTCTTCAGTCTCTTAACTATAATACAGTACCAGTATTTATTTTACTATTCTTTTTTATTATTTATTTATTTTTTGCCATACTAGCCTCAGCATCTAGGATTCTTCAAGCCTTAATCCCTGTTTAGCAGTGCTGGAGATGGATGCTTTTACATAGTGGCACAGACATAGCATAATAAAGTGGCTTCTCTTCCCTGGCAAACAAGCATCCCTCAGCTCCTTCCCTGGTCAACAAAAGCAGAGTGATAGACTGCATGGGAGGGGCAACTCCAGTCTGAGCTCACTGAACTTATGTTTAGATGAGCCTGGGGAGACAACAACCAAATTAGTATTATCCAAAGACATCTAAAGGAATGTAGATTTCTCTCTACAGGATAAGGTGGTATAAATATCTCAGATAGGACTCCATAAATTATGGGTTGCAAAACTTCTGGTACTGTATACAATATAAAACAAGAAGAAATGTTCATTTGAAAGTACAGTATATCAACTGCTATTTCTTCCTACAAGATATGGATATCTGCTGAGTATTTACCAATGCTACTGTTCCTGGAATCAGATAAACATACCGAGTAAGTTGCCTGACTCATGCAACTTTTAATTAATATTACTGGACAAACTGATGATCTGTTCTTACTTTTGTGTGGCACTGTACCAGAGATTGAAGAGAATTTACTTTTTCAAACCTAACCAAAACAAATTTCAACTTTACCTTAGACACTGGCCTCACATTCCTGAGAAAATAGGAGCAGGAATGGGAAAGTACCAGTTACTTTCACATAGGATGTGGCAAAACTGAGTTGCCAAGCAGCAACTGTGCAGGTGACTGGCTAAGTAAATTATTTGACTCTTGTTCTGGCCACCAACTGGCCAGATTAAATACAGTATAATAATGTTCCATCTCCATTAAGTGACTTCCAACAGAAGTCTCATAAAACTTATGGTGTTTAAACAGGTAAGATCTAACTCTATGACACCTGTAAAATAGGCTTAAATGAAATTAAAACCAATAATGTACTTCACGTAACACTTTCTGCTTCTACAGGTAGCAGAAGAATTGGCAAACCTTCGCTCATGGCTCTACCGCTACACTGAGTGGATGGCAGGTATCCCTACCTACCATTACTATAGGTTCAAGTATTACATGGTTGATATGAACACAGTATTCTTATCATCTTTAGAATGAAGATATATTAGAAATAACTGCCACACAGAACACCCCTCTTATTTTGATGAGAAAATGTCAAAGAGCACAATGAAAAAGTCTTCGTGACACTATGGGCCAACTGGAGGAAAAAAAAAAAAAAAAAATGGAGGGGAGCTCCCATTAACTATCAGCCTACAGCCAGATGCCTTAATCCCATAAGGCATGGCCATTCGAGTTACCGTAAGATGGGGGTAACTGGGCACTTAGCAAGGAAACCAGGCACCCACTAAGTTATTTGCAAACTTTCCTATATAAAACCTATAAATCTTTAATTTTCTAAACTTTTCTGATGTTAATTGTATAGCTAAGTCCCCCAGCAATAACATAACTCAAAATCAACAGTTAGAAATAGGAAAAAGTAGTCCACTGATCCTTGCACGCATAATAGTTAAGTTTTCAAAAATTCACAGAAGCCTCAATATTGGAAATGCTAAGGGTAAGTTGCCTACGTTAGAAGTTAGCTAGAGAAATCTACTTATGCTCATTTATTGGACATTATCAAAGGTCGGATGGGACCTAGTTAACATGTGTCTATAGTTAAGCATTACTGGGTAATGGCAAGGGTAACCCAGGTGGGGTAACTGGGCACTTTGGGGAGGGCAAATGGTCACATTAACTAATTTTCATTATTTAGTTTGTAAATATGTCTCAAAGACTCCTTGTCATCTATTGCTATATTGCTAAGTTTCAGGGATGCACCTGGACCTGAATCTGTTCGCTCGTTTGTCCACGGAACCGCAGTGATGATGCAGAACTAAAAAATCCTGAGTAGCAGGAGTACACCTATTTTCCCTGCTTATGTTATATATAAGTTTATGTCATATATTATGTTTACCTGCCAAAGTTTATGTTATTTACTAGCAGTCAACAGTAATGAGCACCTTCATACACAAATAAAAAGGTCTGGGTACCCGGCTACCCCATCGTGTGGGGTAAACAGGCACCCAACTTCTTTTATTTCTAAGCAAGTTGTTTTTGTATCCTTAAGTATGTGTCTGGTTCCAAAAAGCAGCCCTAAATGAGTTACTTAAAAACATTTTTCACTTTTTCCAAATTCCTGCACATCTCTATAATACTGACCAAAAAGTGGTAAAAATGGTGTCCAGTTACCTCATCTTATGGTAGCTGTTTTACAAGGAAGGGCACTAACCCTCCACAAACCCACCTGTTGACACATCAGGAACACATAAGGTTTGGTTCTACGGTTGCCACCCAGCATTGTAAATGGCTTCCTGACTTACAGGAAACCATTAGGCTTGTCACTCAATCTAATGCTGCCTGGCATGGAAAGAAGAGTAATAAAAAGTGACAGGAAAGATGAGAGAAATAGGAGGAGAGATCACAGACACAGAAAAAGAATGCTAAAGGTGAAGGACGAAGCAGGCAACACTACATCAAGTGGATGATGGCCACTGCTCCCATCAACAAATGATGAATATTTAGTGATGTGGATTATTTTCCATAACTGTATCATTCATATATGACACCCAAATTCTGAAGAAATAACGGTAACATGTATGTTGCTAAAGAGCACCAAGTAAAGTTTGTTGACATCTGCGTTTCTGTCCTACAGATGGCAAAGGGTTGATTTAGACTCGAAACTCATTCACCCACAACCTGTTCTGCCGTTGGATGCACAAAGTTCCCCTGTGCAGAAAGTGCTCCTTCATTCTAGTGCACATGCACAAGACCATTTGTGCATGCATGGTAGCTGTCGTCAGTGCAGTTGTCATCTGCACAAAGTTCCCCTACAGGAAACCTAATGATAAAACGTACCCTAACCTAGCTTATTCTGACTGAGAGTTTGCCCCCCAGGCCCCCCTGATTTTAACCACCTACAAGAACTTTCTCCATGTATGAGCTTTGTTCATATGACACAATTAGTGGATAATATTTGGTAATTCTTTACCAAACAGGCACAGCGATTCCACCTACTGTATATTACAACACTCTCACCATCTGAAGGCAAGTCATTTTGGTACATAAGCAACATGGATAGTTAAACTGTTCCATTGTGACTGCAAGAGGTGACTGGAAAAAGACAAAATATAACTATTTTGGGGTACTTAAGGAAGCGGCCAGATTCCCCATGGCAATGTTTACCGATGATTTCCAACTGGCCGCATTGTTAACCATCACTCCGACTTGACACGTCAATGTATCCTGAGTCAAAGCACTGAGAAATTCAATGATTTAACCAAACCTAACTGACCAAACCATACCTAGTCCAACTTAACCTCACTTATGTTTGACAGCCAGCTTTTAAATTTAAAAATGCGCATTAGGAACGTTAAATATGGCCGGCTACTGGTAGATATCAGCAGAATATATATCCATCCATCATCCAATCCTACACTGCCCCATGAGGAGCATAGGAGCCCAGGGCTAGGCAGTTGGTCCTGACATTTAAGATGAGAGTGACCAGCCTCACTCATCCCTGAGTGGCATTACGTGAGCAATAAACCCCAACCATCCCTTGGATATAAACCTTCACCAGCTCAATCCGATTGGAGCATAATAATTACCCACTAAACCACCAGGTGCCAAAATTTGGCTATATGGTTACCACCCAGCATAGTAACTGGGTTCCTGGTGTACAGGAAACCATTTGGCTTGTCACTCAGTGTTGAGTCACCCATAGGCAGAAGGAAGAGGAAAGAATGAAGGAATGAAAGACAGAAGAGGGAGTGTATGCATTCTAAATCCTCATTTATGGCTTTTAGAGTTAAGTTTATAGAATTCCCCAGTAGCTGTGGTAATCCAGGAATAATAACAAGTAACCTGTAAACGATTCATTGCAACAGAAAAGACTGAAAGGTCGTGCCAGTTTGGTATACCGTAGAATTAATATTTAACAGATGCCACAGCTGGAAGTTGAAGTGTACTCTGTTTATACCTCATCATTGTCAAATACTTTTATTCTATGATACTTCAGTAAAAAATGAGCCCTGGAGGTTTTAATGACCTCAGGGGATTACCAACCTCAAAGGGGGGAGGGCAAGGGAGGATTAATTTGCGACGAAGGTATCATAGAAGAAAAGTGTCAGCAAATGGTGATATATACACAGAAAACACTTCAAACTACTTGAATTCCAGTTGTGGTTTCAGTTAAATATTTAGCTCGTTCGTTAGGCTTGGTTAAATCTTAGGTTTATAGTCACCGATGCGTTCTTATGACCATGTTTAAGACACTATCATACAAAATTGTGGGATTTTTGCTTTCATATTACGGTTCATAAGTTTACAGCACAAGTAAGCTGAGGTGGGTTTCTGGTTAAAGGAAAGCAATTGTCCACTGGGACCTGTAAAATTACCTCGTCCCGCACCAGCCGTCAAGAAGTCAAAACACGGGAGGCGTTCTTCTGTCAGTGATCAGCTGATTGACAATGCATACTTGCGTGGATATATTTCCATCGAAGTCCTCTTCCTTTTGTTATTGGTAGCTTGATAATATAATAACTTTAATAAATGACGGCAAAAATCCTAATGTATGATGTATTCGTTTGACAAAAGGTGCTATAAACATAATTAACCATGAAGAATTCAATGCAGAATTGCCAATTTAGCAGTTTTTTTTTATGTTAGGTCTTGATATCTGCACCCCCTTTTAACAAAAAATTTAATATCTAGGCAACAAGAATCTTTCAGTATTCTGGATTCATCTAGATATTTCAGGTATGTTACAGAAATACTGGCAAATTTGTAGCGAATTCTGGGGAATTTTTTCCATCTGACACTAGTCTAGCAATTTTTGAAGATAGCATTAAAATGGTAACCTGTAATCAGGGTTGCCAGGTGCGCGCGTTTCGCGCCAGATTGGGCGATTTTGGAAGATGATTTGCGCTTAAATTTGAACGGCTGCGCGTTGCGCATTTTTGGGCGATTTTTGAAATGACTATGAGCATATTAGGCGATTTTGTTATATGGATGCAATGTTAAAAAAAAAGAAGTAAGAAGACATGGCGTATGCATGATGTACTAATACTCGTATGACTCAGTAATCATTTCCCTGCCACTCCCCAAACGCATTGTGAAGCCTCAGCTACTATAATTAGCATCTCTACCTGACCTGCGTTTCCATGACCCCAAGTGTGTGTGTGTGTGTGCCTTTTGTTTTAATCCTAAGTCCTCAAGGCGCAAGGCTACGCTTTTCTAGTGAGTGCAAAGCTGGTCTTGTTAGTCTGTCTTCATATGGAAGGTTCCGAATATCATGTCTCATTTTTGTCATTCTTGTCAGCATTTTCGAACGAATTTATATCCACTCCTATATGCTGCTACTACAGTGCTAATGTCCATCACTGATGTGCAGTACAGTTAGCACCAGAGTCATAATGACCACCCAGTTCCTCCCCTACACCCTTTACCAAGCCTGCCCAACCCAACCCTGATCCCATAATTACTGACAACGCAAAGCTATCTCCCTCTACCCCATCTACCACTCCATGCTTTCTGTACCATCCTTCTCTCTCTCTCTCTCTCTCTCTCTCTCTCATCCAGATTAAATCGTCCCCACTCATCCTTTTATCTCCCTATCCTTCCCCAAAGAGCAATTGCCACCTCCTTGTAAATGTTACACAGGCGAGGCCGTCTGACCCTCTCTCACCTGACCCCACTCTTCCTTGGTCTGACTTTCTGACCGCCACCTACTACTACTATTACTATACCACACACACACACACACACACACACACACACACACACACACACACACACACCTCTACGGGTTAAGAATAGAGAAGAATTACTATAATTGGCTCTCACCATTTCCAAGACTGATGGAGAAGTGTGTGTGTGTGTGTGTGTGTGTGTGTGTGTGTGTGTCATTTTGCTGTCTGCGCTTTTTGGGCGCGTTTTCGGGATGGATTGGGCGCCAACAGCACCCACTGACCTGGCAACACTGCCTGTAATTCAGTGTCATGGCGGACTGCAGTGGTCAGGGTGGAGTGCAGGCCGCTGGCTCTCACCCTTCCTCTACTGAGGGTGTAGGTGTGGAGCTGAAGGATGACACTCCCGGGGTGAGCGGAGAAGTAATGTTGGTCAACACTGACAGCTTCGAGGAGTGCACCCATGACCTGGAGACGCAAATTAGTGGTGGGGAGGCGGGGCCTGACTCTCCGATCAGGAAGGTGCAAAGGGAACAGGTGGGTGTCATTGACAGTTGTTTTATTACCCATATATTACCATTCCGTTAAATCTATAAGACCGAATGATTAAAACTGGGAGCGCGAATTTATGAACGAGCTTTCAGTTTCTGACGATCGTATTTTATGCACGTGATGGTAGAACATGCAGAGTAGCCAGGTTATTACCTGGATGTTGCAGATTACACTCGGCAGTGTTAAGAATTATTAAAGGATTAAGACAGATTCGCACTCTCACGTCCTTAGGTGGAATTTTGTCTTGCATTTCGTTAAATTTTTTGGTTTTGGCGTACCAGTTAAGCAATTTCATCTAATAACTGCAGATTTCAAGAGATTAATGCTGCAATGAGGTGCAGGCTAATCATATCTGACAATTGCAGGTGTTCTATATTGACCATAAAGAAATTAGGGGATTGCTCAAGCATTCATGCACTTGGTTTTAACCCCTTGAGTCCGGCTGGATGAATCTCTCTTGTATGATAATCAAAGACGGTAAATAAACCTCACATTTGTAGACAAAGAATATATTTACCAAACAGTTTCGGTGGACACTGCCGCCATCTTGACCACTGAAGATGGTGGTACTGTCCACTGAAACTGTTTGACAATATATTGTTCGTCTACAGCTGTGGGTTTTATTTACCGCCCTTGAGTCTGGATACTTACTTACTTAATTGTTTACTTGTAGGTGTTGCGAGGAGATTCCTCAGAGCAATGGTGTTCCAACACTCCCTCCGAACCCGGCATCCATGCGTTGCAGGTCCACTTGGTCCGGTAATGAATTTGTAGTCGCTCTGCAGAGTGATGTGTATCCCGGTACTGGCGGCTCATCAGGTACCGTCCTCAGGAATTCGTCCAGTCGGGCTTTGAAGTGTTTTACATAGCAGTTAGTTAGGTCCCGAATTCTTCGTGGCAGGCAGTTGAAGATTCTGGGACCACTGTAGGGCAGACTGGATGAGAGGAGAGTCTTGATCCTCGCTGGTGCTTGTGATGGTGGGGTTTTTCTTACACACCTTCGACCTGCCCTCTGGTTAAAATGTGGTTCCACCTCACTGATGTTGGAAGGGTTAGGTACCAATTTTTCAAGGACCTTCCAAGTGTAGATGATGATGTATCTTTCTCTCCGTCACTGCTGAGAATATAGCCCCAGTTTTTAAAGTCTGTCCCAGTAGGAGAGTTCTTTCATGCCCTTTATTTGCCTGATGTATGCTCTCTCTATGGACTCAAGGGCCTGAATGTCCATAATCCTGTGGGGGGACCATAGCTGACTGCAGTAGTCCAGGATAGGTTGGACAAGTGCCCTCCACAGAGTCAGCATGCACTCCTTCTCCTGGGAATAGAAGGTTCTAAGAGCCCACCCAGCGATTCTTCTGGTCTTCTTGATGGTTTGCTCTATGTGTGTGGTGCTTGAAAGTGGCATCATCACTTAGGTATACCCCAAGGCATTTTGCATGGCAGCTTGTGTCAATTGCCTCATTTTCACTTGTGAGCAAAGAGGTGTTGTCGAGGATCTCTTGGTTGGTACCACTTCTGAGCAGTTGGAACTTGCCATCGTTGAACGTCATGTTGTTTTTCCCTGCCCAACGGTAGACTTTGTCAAGGTCCTCTTGGAGAAGACCTACATCTTCTCTAGTTCTGATGTTCTTGCATATGTTGGTGTCATCAGCAAAAGAGGCAAGTGTGGAGTGCGCAACTTCTTTGTCAATGTCCCCTATCATTATTAGGAACAGTAGGGGACCCAGAACAGAACCTTGTGGGACGCCACTCACAACTCTGTGTTCTGCTGATATGCCTCCATTTGCTACAATGGTCTGGAATCTTCTTGTGAGGAAGTTGTGAATCCACACTCCTATTTTTCCAGTTATGCCTAGGTCTCGTAGCTTGTGCAGAAGGATACCATGGTCGACCTTGTCAAATGCCTTAGCGAAATCGATGAAGGCAGTGTCGACGTTGTCACCCTCTGCTAAGTGGTGGAGGAGTTTGTCGTGGTGGGCGAGGAGTTGTGACAAGCAGGATCTTCCTTTACGGAAACCATGTTGGCCAGCATTGAAGAGAGATCTTCTGTTGAGGAAGGCATAAATTTTATTTCTCATAACCTTTTCAAAGATTTTTACTGTATGCGAGGTTAGGGCAACTGGTCTGTAGTTTTTTGCTAATCCCTTGGTTCCACCTTTATGGATTGGAGTTATCATGTCTTTCCTTGCTTCTGCAGGTACTATGCCTGTGTCTAGGGAATGGCGCCACAGTAGTTACAAGGGATGTGCCAGAGCATCTTTGCACCTGATTAGAAGATTGATTGTTATGCCATCAGGGCCAGGTGCTGAGTTTGGTTTGAGCTCTTCAGTTGCCATGGTGATGTCCTGTTCTGTGAATTCAGTGTTGTGTAATATGCTGATGTCTTCAGCTGTCTGTGGTGGGCTGTAGAAAAAGGTCCGTGGACCTAGTATCTTCTTTGTTTCCTCTGGTTCGCTGAACACTGACTGGTATTGTTCGGCTAGAAATCCACATATTTCTTTGGGATCGTCTTTCATTTCTCCTTTGGCTGTTACCAAGGGTCCGACTGGGCTGCACGACTTCAGGAACCGCTTGGTGTAATTGAAAAAGTAGCTGGGGTTCTGTTTGATGTGCATGATTGCTTTGTTTTCTTCTCTAATTCGTTGTTCTTCATGGGAGTTTTGGAGACTTGTTTCTATTTCCATCAACTGGGTCATTATTACTTGTTTTTTCCTCTTGCTTTTGGTTTTTTGTATTTGCTTGTTTAATTTAGTTCTCTTCCTCATGAGTATTCTTCTGTCCCTGGGTATGGTCGTTCTTCTAAGTCCCTGCTTCGTCTTTTGTGGAATATGATTTTTGCAGATGTGGAATATTGTTGTAATTATGGTTTCCATCATACTGTCTGGATCTTGGTTTTGTAATGTTTGCTTCCATTTCACTGTGGCCAATGAGGATTTCAGTCCGTCCCAATCAGCTTTGTTGCTATTAAAGTTGAGGGATCTAAATCCTTCTTTATTAGTTTCATGTATCTGAGTCTCCCTGGCTGTTTTCTTTGTATTCAGTGTGACTGTAATGAGGTTGTGATCTGAAATATCTGTTTTCTCGGCTCTGTACCCATGTATTAGTTCTTGGTTGTTTGTTAAAAGGAGGTCCAGGATGTTGTTTCCTCTGGTTGGTATAGTAATTTCTTGACTTAAGAAGAGTTGTTCTATGAGGTGTTGCAGTGCTCTAGCCTGATCTTGGTCCTCATGACTTCCTCCCCCAGTAGTTCCTGCTGGCCATTTGATAATGGGAAGATTAAAGTCTCCCATGATAATAAGGTCATTTAAGGGGGGAGGTAGGTCTTCGACGATGGAATTCAACTTTGTTAGGACCTCACTAAAGCTTTGTTTGCTGCGGAGTGGGGGACGGTATATGTTCACCACAATCATTGCTATTTTTTTTATGTGTATTATTATTAGTTCTGCTTCACCATTTGAGTAAGAGAGTAAGGTATGGGTGTTCGTTGCTAGGTCGTTTCTAACATATATTGTGACACCCCCGTGGGACCTATTTTTTCTGTCTGCTCTAAACACTGTGTAATTTTGTAGTTGTATTTCAGCGTTATTGATGTCCTCACTGAGGTGGGATTCTGTGAGAGCGAGGAGGACAAAGTCTTCCAGGTATGATAGGTCGCTAGGAAAGGGACTTTGTTTCTGTTTGATTTTGGGTACAGGCCTCGGATATTTCCCATAAGGAAGCATTCTAGTGGCCCTTTACTGCACTGTCCTTTATGGTTTAGTTTTCTTCTGTTGAATCCATGTCCATTGGATGTTTCATTTTGCTCAATGGCATTATACACTGTATATCCCTAAATTGGGATGGGTCTTCTTTTGGCATTTTCATTGCAAATGCATCTTTGTGGAGGTTGCAGTATTGTCCAGTAATTTCACTGATTGTGATGTGCGACCTTCACCCTGCGATTGCACACACCCCTAGAGACCCTATAGAAAGAGAGACTGGGCAGCTAGTATGTTGGTTCAGTGATTGGATGTTTGCTGGGCATCACTCAAGTATATATAAGGATCAGTGATCACTGCTAGATAACACCAGCCACTTAACTGCTTTTCATATTTTATGGTGTGTTTTCAGACATCTGTTATGCTATATTTACACAAATGGTGCTTTCTTATTAAGTAAAGCTGTATAAAAATGAGATTTTCCTCTATGTAGCAGCTAGGCCAATAAGCAGGAGATCTGGAATGAGTTGCTGGGCGATGCTAGATTGATCAACACCAGCAGTGTTTACAGTACAGTAATACCTCTAGATACGATACCCCTAGATGTGATACCCTAGCTTAACGATGGGGGTAGAAATACCACCATACCCTGCCTAACGATGGCCAAACCACGGTTTAACAATGGATTTTGATTTTGGTGATACTTTAGATTAAAATTGTGTGTTTATGTTGATTTATAAACTGTTTTTAGACTTAGATTAATGATTTTAACCATAGTTGAGGTGAACATTGTCATTTTGGGGTACAGTTTATGAAGCGTGATTTTTTCCAGACTTACATTTGATGATTTTCTGATTTTATTTGTTGGTTTTAGTGAGTTATTTAGGCTCAGGTTAGTTTCCTTGACAGCTGTTGGGCCATTTAGATTGACTTTAAACTTGTTTTGGGGTTCATTGGTTTTGGGCTTGGTTTGGGGGGAAACCCAAGGCTGGTAAATGCTCCACATTACATGTTAAAAGTACCCTGATATACGATACCCTGCCTAACGATGGGGTTTTACCTATCCAAGTACATCTTTAAACCAGGGTATGCCTGTACTTATTTTGCCTGCAGTTCTTAAGTCTGATGGAGTTTTGGTTGAATATAAACATTGTTGTTGTTCTTGACATCCATAATGTGATTTCCATCAGGATATTATCTAGGCATTCCAGCCTGTGTGGATGTGAACCAAGTACAGTACATGTAAAATAAATAAAACTTGCCTAGCATAGCCGACGACACTCGCTCACAGATCAGCTTGCTCTCTTTACCTTAATACCCTATAATTTCCTTCTTGGTGGATCACAAGGGAGTCGGAAAAGTCGCACAGAAGGTCCATGAGTGTTATTGCACCTGGATGCAGCACAATCAAACCATTAAGAAAGGCAAAGAAGCACTAGAAAAAAGAACACAGCACCATCCATTTTGCCGCTACCAATGATTTGGTGTGTCAGCTTCATAATTCGGTGATTATCTCGGTGTTTATGTGTACCTCAGAGTAAAATTCACATGTAGAGATGAAGATTAAAATGGAAATCTTCAGTAGCCCAAATTAACAAAATATGCTACAATTATAGCAACATTGTATTGATTAACCAGTCATGTATCACAGCAGGTGATGAGATGTATTTTTAGACAAATCTGCAGTCAGCCAGCATCCGGTCTGTGAGGTGTTTGGACCAAAATGCTGCCATGTTAACTGACCAATCAGCGAGCAGCTGAAGATATTGGCTGACAAGTCTCTCTTTCTATAGAGTCTCTACCCATCCCCAGCAGTGCCGAGGCAGCTGAAGTCCCTTGCTTTGCAATCAGCACCGGTATCATGTATTAACACTAAAAGCATCTGGGGTGTGTTGGAGGATTACAGTAATTTGAGAAAAGTTGTAGCCATGAGAGAGTTAAACCTTCACTGCTACTGTACCCATGAAGCTGATTTGCCAGTTTGTTCCAGAGTATAGGACCAGTTCCAGTATATGGAAAACATGGGGCATTTAGGAATACATTTCTGACTTGTATTGAGGACTGCCAGTATTGTCTTGTTTTTTTAAAACTTTTCTTTATATGGTTGATATCACTGGAACCATACTTGCATTTGCTTATTGTGATGTGACAATGAATTGCTTCTAGACTCAGTAATTCTTTCTGTGTGATAACAGGACCATGAACTTGTTGGCAACATGGGCAACATGACAGTGGCAGAAACTGAAGATAAAGTAGACGCAGATGACCCAGTGCAAGATGATGATGGCGACATTGAAGAGGAGAGTGTGGATGAGGAATATCTTCAGAGTCTGGACTGGTTGCAGAAAGAAAAACATATATTCATACTGAGTGAATCAGGGAAACCCATTTACACAAGGTTAATTGAAAAAGCTATTATTAGTTTGTAGAGATAAGCTCTGTACAATACTGTGTTATTAAATCAGTGTAAAGATGTGGAAAAGCCCCAATTCCTGATGATAACTGAATATGTCTGTCCTTTCTGTTTCATTGCTAACTACGGTACTGTCTGTTTCAAGGGATGCAGATTGATAAGTCTAATATTGAAGGTATGATTGTTCCATAAATGATATAAAAAAGTTTGGGGTAAGCATACACCTCTGTATACTTGATTTTAATAATATAGGTGTAAGAATAGCCTACTCAAAGTCCACTCATTAATACATGTAGTAAAGCTTTCATTTACTGTACTGTATTCTTTTCATGCATTTACTTACAAAAACACACACTGTTCAAACCCCAAAGTTAGCCAACATTTAACAGCACTTTCATTTTGTTTTTGCCATCACCTGACAAGTATTTTCAGCTTACGATAGATTTTTTGGGATAAAGGAGTTAGTTATAGGTAATCTTAATAAACTCCTTCAATAGAAGTATGAAGTAGTAGATGGATGGCTGCCAATGAGAGTAAAATTTGATTGCAAGTTTGGTAGCCAGCCACAGAATCATCACTCATAGAAACATTCGGTCACATGGATAGTCATTCAGCGATCCTTCTCGGTGACTACTTAGAGTCAGAGTCTGACCTGAGACTTGCACATTGTTACAAATCTTATTACACATCACATTTTTTTTTTTTTTTCTGCAAAGCTTCCGACAACTATTGGGAAGTTATTAGATGGTTTTGGCACATGGTTAAATTTCCTGTCCATAGCAAACATCAGCTGTACCATGGTCAGCCACAATACGGGGATTCCTTAAGAGGGAACCTGGTGTCATTTATAAATTGGAACAAGAGAAATCTTAAGTTATATAAAATCATTAGTAGTAAGAAATTACCAAAAAGCACTGTACTCATATTCACAGAGTTCATTATTGTTACTAAATAGAATATTGGTGCTTCAGATATGGGAAGGAGGACCGTTTGGTGACCCTGTTTGGGCTGATGCAAGCATTGGTGTCGTTTGTTGCGGACAGTGATGACGTGATTCGCTGTATAGTGGCAGGGGACCACAAGTTCGTCTTTCTTGTGAAGAGTCCTTTGATCCTTGTAGCTGTCTCACACTCCATGGCCAGTATACCGCAACTCTTCATGCAGCTCACGTGAGATATACTTGTTGATATTGCTTGTACTAACTACAGGAAATCCTTGCATTAAGTCTTGGAGGTATGCAGGTAAAATTAAGTGAAGCAGCTTATAGTACTGGTAAGCTTGCATTTGATTCTTGAATAAGGGGGAAAAAAAATCTGACTTTTCAGAACTTAATAATGAATCATGAGCAACTTTTAAGTGAGAAATGGGTTAATTCAAGAGCAATGAAATATTGAAATGACTTAAGTGATGCACTATAAATGAAAGCCGTCTTTGCATAGCTAGGGCTTCTGTATTAGCTTCCAGACTGTCTTAACAATGAGCAAGTTGGGAGTGAACCTCTGGAAATCTGCAGTTTGAAAGTTCAAAATTTTTGTGTGACTTTTTTATGCATAGGTGTAGTGAAGTTTGGAGTTATTGTGTTGTGAGGGACAGCACTTTGCCACGTATTCCCCTCTCAACTATGAAATATTAGCCAGCACAGGAAAGTAAGAAGTAGAAGAGGTGAAATAATAGGTAAACTTTTGTCCTTGACTGCATCCTTGCCTCAATGATTGATCTTGGATGTTCCTCACAGCCCTGCATTATTTGGTGTTAGTTGTAAGTTGGATCTTAGGCCCTGTCTGTGAGCTCTCCAAAACTATATTGTAAATGTGTAGGTTACTTGTATGTATGTATTCTTCACTCTTATAACTACTGCACACCACAGTCAAGCTAGAGCTACTCACACTATTAATCATTTCAGTAGCTACCATTTGACATAGTATGAATTGCTACAACTGAGCACTGTACTCAATAACCCCCTATCCCCTCTCTTGGGTCTCGCACAGTGGGCACACCTCTTCCTACCCTCTAGTAACTCTTCTCCTCCCCAACACCTGTAAATGGCTAAGATCCTTTACAAAACTTCTGATGATAAGAGAAAATTGTTATTCAAATTAATAGCATGCAATTTGTCCATTGTTTTAGGGATGTTATGCTAACCCAGACAGTAGTTTTAGAACTGCAAAAATGTTTAGTTTTTTTTTTTTACCCCGCAGATACGTACACAACCAGATCATCAGTGTGTTAACTGCATCTGCATTATCACGGATGTTTGAGAAGCGACGCAATTATGATTTCCGACACCTCCTGGGTGGAACAGAGCGCCTGCTGGATAATCTTCTCAATATGCTGGACCACCACCCTTCCTTCCTGTTGGGGGGTGTTCAATGCCTTCCTCTTAACACCTCCATTAGAGACACCATCACACAGACCATCATTCAGTATTGCTCTAAAATTAAGGTACAGTATGGTATATTAACTGTAGTCACTTCATTCTGATGACATGTAATATTATAATTATTGGTGTCTCCAGGCTATTTTGTTCAGCATTAAAAGACTTCTAGAACTACAAAGGACAGATCTAGCTTCCATTAATTCCTTCACTACTGTACATCTATTTGTTTTTGAAATTATTGTAAAAAAAAAAAAATAGGGATAATTGCACATCTTTGCCTTCTCAGTGTTGATAACAATGGCTATTTATGTTTAAAATCAGATAAAGTCTGTCTGGCAGGTAATGTGAAAAATCCCCCCCCCCCCTAAAAAGTGGGTAGGGCTGTGAGGTGGAGGGATTATTCCTGGGGCTTAAATAGTGAGTGATGGAATGTCTGGCTCATTTTCATTGTATATGCTGTTGGTAGTACAGTACTTTCTGTGGTGGAGATCATATTGTGTTTGCTCAGTTTCTTTCTTTTCACATTCCTCTTTCTCCCAAACACATGTCAGCATGTTTGCCCTGCCATTATTTCTTCACCATTTCACTTCAGACTTGGTTCTCTTGTTCTTTGAGAAATACAACAGGGTCCCATCTTTCATTTATAATTATTATTATTTATTACTGTATTTTTTGGAGGGGTCACATAGTGTTTTATGGGGTCATAGGTGATCCCATGTGTACATCTGAAATGGGGCACTTGAAACTGTATACTTTTATCTTTCATTTTTTATTTATTTAGTTTTGATGGAGATCATCCTGCAGTCTCTTGGGAATACTAGTAGTATTTGTGTGTCCTCATTCATTGCATTCATTACCCTATGTCACTCCTTCACTCCCATCTGTAAGTGAGAGAAGAAAAAGAAAGTTGAGGCTACCAGTGATGATGGTGATGATTTATTTATTTTTATTACTATTGTTATTATTATTATTATTATTATTATTATTATTATTATTTTATTTATTTATTTTTTCTAGAACCTGGTGTTTGGTGTGATCATCTGCCAGAACCAGCTGATCTCACTAGTGCGAATGAAGAAGTTCCTTCTCCACCCAGCTGACCTTCATCTGCTTTTCAACCTGGTCAATGCCACAGAATCACTCAAGACTAGTGAAAACTGGATGCCCATTTGCCTACCAAAGTTTGATCCAAAGTGAGCTTCAAAATTGCACTTAGATCATGTCGTTGAAAGTGTATGTGATTCAGTCAGGTTTTGAACTGCTAAGGCCATTGGAAAATTATCAGTATATAATATTATACTGTATATGCCTTTCATAGCAGGTTCAGTTTCACTTAATTTTAACAGAATTTGCCCATAGTTTTTTACTTAACAATTGACTGCTAAGGTTTATCTTGATTGGACAAAATAATTTGGTGTTACCTTAAGTAGAATTCCCAGCTTTGTATATCGGTAGGAGAGAAAGGCTTTGTTCAAAGAGCATTTGGATCCTCTGACTTTGGGGATTTTTCTCAGTTGAGCAAAATCTGGTTTTACCATAAGATAACGTGGCCAAGCTCCCCAGCCAGTGGTTATATGTAGTAGCTTTTGGAAACCATAAAATTATAAATTTTACGGGTAGGAAAAAAAAAAACTCGGTGTGCAGCACCCATACCTTGTAGTTGGTCTAAGGACAAAATCTGACTTTGCCTTGCGACTAGGGTGTTTGATCAGCTGTTTTACTTCATTGTAGCCTGACCCTCAGTCCTTCTAGCAAGTTTGGTCCAGACTGGATCAGAGCTGTTTGACCTTGGCCTTGGACCTTTTCCTCTTAAAACTGAATCTCTTCAACCAAGCCTGACCTTCATCCCTTCCACTAAGTTTGGTCCAAATCAGATCAAAGCTGTTCGAGTAGTAGGCTAGAACCTTTGACCTAGAGATTAATTGAAATCTACTGTACAAAGCAGGTTATGCATGGTCAACCCCTGCTATTCGTGGAATCGCTACTCGTGGGTTCACATATGCGTGGATTTTCTGGGAACTTACTGTCTTTTGAAAAGGCACAAGAAGATATTTCCCCTTTTACCCACAGCATCAGCTGTTCCAGGTGGTTCATAAGTGATTTTTTTTTTGCATATTTTCCATGAGAAATACTATCCTATACAGTTATACTATGCACATACATGTGTATAGGCATGTGCTTGTCAGGACAGGGCACCAGCAGCACAAATCTGCTGCCCTTCTCCACGATAGCAGTTTTTCCTAGATGTTTGTAAGTGATTTTTTGCATGTGTTCAGTGAGAAATACTGCATTGTCCTATACAGTTGTACTGTATGTATTGTACAGTTACTGTAGGCATGTGCTGCTCATCATAGGGCAGCAAAAGCATTTGGTATTTCACTATTTTCTGGGGGAAGCGTCCAAAATTCGTGGATCTCCCCCTTTGCGGGGGGGGTGTCCCCTAACTCCTGCAAAAACTGGGGGAGACCTGTACACGGTATATACAGTTAATCCTTGTTATGTGTTCTTGTGTTCCAAATTGTCAAGTTTTCTGTGCATTTTAGGCTGTGAGTTTGGGAAAGCTAGCAAATTTGCTTTATAGATAAGAATGGAGCTGTAGCTCTGGTAGACAGTTTTTCTGTGATTGCTGTGTTCTGTGGGGGAGGGAAGGTAACATATATCGCTGCATATGTCGCTTTGTGCTTTCAGTGGTTACCTGTATGGCCATGTATCGTATTTGGCTGATGACTGTGAGGCGTGTCTCCTGCTGCTTTCTGTTGACAGGGAACAATTCTTCACTCTTTCAGAAGCAAAGCAGAAAATTGTTGATGTGAGTAACCTACATTTTTCTGTTTTAAGACAGTGGTGTAGTGGTTAGAACACTTCAGTCAGACTACCTTGCATAGCATTGATACCCAAGAGGTAACTAGAGATTTTTTATCATGTAGTACCAGTATGGGAGGTAGGCTGATCATCTACCCATGCCATCCTTAAATGAGAAAAAAAAAGCTCAGGATGATGATGAGCGAAATATTGCACACTTTTCACCTCAACTTGGGCAAGATGTTTGTCCTTTTGTAGCTTATTTCATGTAGCTTAGTGGCAGAAAAGACAATGCTATGGCTCAGCGTCCTTCAGTGTTACATTTTCATGACCAGATTGTATTTTCATGTTGAAAATCTCATATTGCACCTCATCATGCAGAATGGAGAGATGGCATATTTAGGGCTAATTAAATTGGACAGTTTAGATGTATAGTGTATAATAGATTCTAAATTCCTATAATTTGTGTTTCCCCAGAGATTACGAAGACACCACTGCCTAGAAGGGATAAACACGGCCATCCGCACCTCTTCCTACACTGTGAAAGCCGTGGGAGCACCAGAACTGCGACACTTCCTCTACAAGTCTAAAACCACGGCTCAGTTCACGTGTCCACAGTTCACACCACCGTAAGTTTGTAGATTTCTGTAATTCCTTGACTGCTGGGACTGAACAGGATAGCCCTGCAGAGTGGTTGCTTGCCTGTGGTTGATGGGTCTGGCTGGCCAGACAGACCAGGGCTGAACAGTAATAACAATAAGAATGAGATGTACCTGTAGCATAGTATTACCTGAGGTACATTTTTCCAATGACTACTGCCTCATGGCTGAGTAATTAGAGCAGCCCAATTGGAGTGAGTCTAGACATGTGCGTAGGTTTGATCCCTAAGAGGCGACTGAAAGTCGCAGAGCATACCTGTGAACCACAGGTAAGCAACTGCTTCTGTGGTGCCATACTACATGTACAATCCATTACATGCATTGTGCAGGGATCTAGTGCCCCCATGTGGTAGACAGCACCTCATCAGGGTTGAACCAGTGCCTTTCCCATGGTGAGGTGCAGGGACACATGAGAAGAGAAGAGGTTAAAATGTACTGGACACTGCAATCCAAGCCTGGACCTCAAAATGGGTACTATGTATCAGCACTTTGCTTGTATCTTTGGTTCATATGCTGTTCGTCTTGAGAGTCTTCCTAGCACCTTTTCCATAGTTTTTTATTTTGCATATTACAGCTTATTATTGTCCAGTAATTTATATCCGTTTTATATTTATATAGATTATATAAACAGCATACAAGATAATATGAATAAGACACAGGCATAAATCCAATACACCAGTCCTGTATGAGACAGCCCTAGCATGTATTCAATATGGACGGTGGGTGTTAGCGCCAAAGTGGTGATGTGTAGAGGTGTATGGTATGTAGGAGGACTGCTGGGCCTTGATGGCAGGCTGTGAAGCCTATGCCCAGAGTCGGACACATAAAAAAATAAAAAAATAAATAAAAAAACCAGGGAATAAGTGGCATTAGAAAGCCTAAGTTGACAATAGTAAGGGACCTCATGTTGTCAGGTACGCAGGTGAGGAGGAGCAGCGTCGTGTGTTTGGTCTGTATCAGCTAATGCACCATCGCGTCCACTCAGCTGCCCGACCCCTCAAGATGACATACCTCGTCATGGACACTCACACACTTCTTGGATGGGTCAGTTACAGTATTTGTGTTACAGGGATAGTAGTTTTCTTTCACCACAACTTCAGTCCTTTCACTCACACTGGTTAGATGGGTCAGTTGCAGTATTTTTGTAACAAGAGATATTTTAATTCCATCACTAAGATTATGTACAGTCAGTCCTTAATCTGTTGTGTGCAAGCATCTTTCTACTTCAGATGAAACCACTTTAACTGAGACATACTTCTGGTGGTATTACTGAATGAATTGATAGAAATACATTTAAATGGTATGGACACAGAGAACGCCCCCAGATTAGGTGCCTGAGATAGGTCGTGAAAGTGAGTGTGGGTAATTTAGGAAGAGGCAGACCATAATTATGTGGTATGGAAGAACAGAGTGATGCAGTTCATTGGTGAGAAGGGAAAAAAAAAAAAAATGAAGTGAAAAGTGTGAGAAATATGTTGTTAAATTGTTATGGCCCCAGGCTCATATAAATGTGAACCTAGTTGACGTCAGGAAACTGACCATTTAAGCTGTGTTACTGAGGTTTTATTGAGAGATTAAGTTATGGGAGGACAGTGTAGCCTTATGGTGGTTCTGCCATTGTCATTCCCTGTCAGGGGGTGGTTTTTAGAAAGGAACAGTGTGTTGTTGATGATAATAGTGGTTGTCTTTATGTATATATCTATAGCCAGACACCACAATCTTGTAAGGGATGGCCATTTGTCTTTGAGTTAGTGGTTTTATGGGGAGGGGCATTAACCTCCACCAACGCACTTGTTGACAACTAGGGAAAAAGTGTGGGTTGGTTATATGGTTACCACCGACCATTGTAAATGGTTCCCTGTCTTACAGAAAACTATGAGGCTTGTAACTCGGTGTAAAACCTCCTGAAGTGGAAGTAAGATTAATAAAAAGTGACAGGAAGAATGATAATAATAGAAAGAGAGGAGTGCAGACACAGAAAAAGAATGATAAAGTTAAAGGAAATAGTAGGCAGCACTACATCAAGTGAGTGGATGATGGGTTGCCACCACCTACCACTGTGATGGTGGTATTCAGAATATATTGCTGTCTTATAGCAATTTTAATATTGTCCCAAGTTGCCATCTGTCCATCTTGAATGCTGAGAAGTAACAGTTAACACATGAATATGTAGCAAGGTGTAAAGTGCTATGGAAATATTGTCTTATTTTGCCTTTGAGGTGTAACAAGAGGTGCTTGTCACAAAGGAGCACTATGGAAACAGTATTGTGTTATTCTGACATTTAACAAGTTGAATTAGCTGCCAAAGCATGAAAATCAGGTTAAGGTGAACAAACTATAATGTATTTTATCTTTTCAGGTGACAAAGGAGTTTGAACTGTATGCAGCCTTGGAGCCCCTGGTGACGAAACATAATGCCATTGTGTATATAAACAAGTTGCTTAGGTGGATAAAGAATGATGAAAACAGATTATTCATTCTAAACTCCCCTACCTTTTAATTTGCTCTTAAGATACTGTTCTTGGTTATATGTACAAACCTGATCTCCAGATTTCCAGTTTTATTATTTGTGATTCTCCGTGATATTTAATATGAAGTGTGCTTGTTGAGTCCTTGATAAGCTGGTTTTATGATTCTTAAAATAAAAGTTTCTTCAAGATCTTGATTTTTAAAAATTACATGTCAGTCTTTTGAAAGACATTATAGCACTCTTGATAAGGCATTATTGCAACCTTCATGATTCATACTTCCATCACTGTACATGCTGACAGTCATTTAAGGCTGGTTCATTTTAAAGTTGCTTGTGATTCTGTGTAAATTTTTTTTTTTCTCTCTCTCTCTTACCTAAAATCATGAGCCAAAAGCATGCTTCATTTAAAAGTTTTTACAAAGTAGCAATTCACCATCACACATCCTGAACTTAAATGGGGTATGACGACATGTGCTGTAAAAGTACAGTAAGTAGCTTGTGTCAGTATAGCCAGAAGTCAAGTACTGTAACTCCATTTTGCATGTAACATTGCTTAGAAACTAATCCATTTCATGGATAACAGCAAGATTCACAGTCTTACTATGCAAAAACAGTCACAGCCATAACCATTTTACCTTCTTGTATGTTTAGGAGCCCAAGGCTAGGCTACTGTAGTTGAACACATGAAAAGGCAGACGATCAGCTCACTTCCCTTGATGGTATTTCATGACTGAAAAGTTTCCAGTCACCTCTTAGGGATAGCTGTACAAGGCCATTACTACAACTGAAGCACTCGAATTACAAGATTGTGCGTGTGCTGTTTTTATCGTCTTCACTATATATTGTTGCGATTCCTTCTTTGGGAAGTACATTGGAACCACTCTGGTCAGAGGAAGTCATTTGTTAATGCAGCATGGTTGAAAATGGGCAAGTGGCTGTAAGTTCTTCGGTCTGCAAAACACTGCCAGGGATATGAGGTCGCTCTGGCTTAAATGATGTGGACCACAGAAGCCTAGCCTTCAGCTCCTTCACCACTAGAGGGAAAATAAGGGATTGGGTATTTTAATTTTGGTAGTCTTTCCCTTTCATGAGTAGTTTTAACATTTTGGTAAATTTTTGTCTGAACAGTTGAAGTGTCTTGTAGGACATGCATAGCTCCTGTGCAAGGGCGAATGTACTCAGTGGCGTTGCATGGGTTGCCAGCACCTGGGGCAAGGCAAGTAATGTGCCCCCTAACCTGTGGACTGTTTTATAATATATTACATAGTTGAAACAGAAGAACGAAGAATAAGAAATGACTACCGCATCAGCAAAACAATTATCACAGAAAAAAAAAAAAACGAAAAATAACCAGTTGACACGCCAGAACGACAAAATTCATCAAACGATCGAACTCCTGTCAGCACGCGCGCGCGTGCGCGCACACACACACACACACACACACACACACACACACACACACACACACACACACAGAACAAAGAACTGCGTGTGTGAAGGTCACAGCCTTGCCCTTAGATCGGACTATATGAGCTCAGCTCCCTTCCGGGAGGGTAAAAAGCTGACGATCACGACCATCAAGTGATCCTGACCGACCCGGTGAATTACACTGCATTATATTTTAACTCTGTCTTGGAACACTAAATTGGCGGGAACATTACTTGGCAATGGTATTTCGAGATTTCAACGGATCTTAATTTAGCGATCGGATTATCACCACATGCACAACTACCGAAGGCCACAGCATGTATAAAAAAATGCAACATGTAACATGAATTTCTGCATATATTTGTAGAGATGAAAGAATATGTCATTCTGAGTAGAAAATCTTCTATACACATATGCAATTTAAGGATTACTTTAGGCGTGAGGTAAATTTTAAAAATTACGCAATGCAACTATCAGTGTCACACACATATGGAAACGAGGCAGGCAGGGGAGGAGGAGCAAGGCTGTCTAGGCACCCATTGCAACGCGGTGTAATTATGAATTTTTTAATTACGATTTTTAATGCAAGTTATGGAACATTACAGTACTGGTACAGTATCTTCAAACGAGAAATCACGCTATTAATAGGCATTATGTAATTCACCGATAAGGATTGCATGAGGACAGTATGACTGTAATTAGCGAGAAAAATACTGTAAAATGTTATGAGGCAACGTTTATTTGTCCTGTCATGTTGAAACTCAGTGTAGATTGTTCGAACATTGTGATTTTCTGTTTGAGGGTGAGGGTGCGTTGTTTGTTATTATAACTACTGTACTTTACTTTTTTTTCTTTTGAAATTTTGTGCCCCTAAGATTTTTGCGCCCAGGGCAACTGCCCCTGTAGCCCCGCCCACGTTATGCCACTGAATGTACTGCAACCTGCACATAATAGTGTCCCTGGGTGTGTATGTATCAACCATTACATATTAAGAGCAAACAGGAACAAGCAGGCAAACATGCTTTGCTCACATATACCCTTACCATGAACTATATACTGAGAGCTTTACCTCTCCTTTGGACTTTGATCCATCTTGTGGTAATTTCCCCGTGTGTGTGTTTGCTGGGGAAATGTACGGTAGACTGGCTGTTTGTGCTGTCGCCCTTTCTCCCAACACCCTGCAGGTCACTGGGTAATCACACCTTTGTCCCATTCCTGGTTAAGCTTTTAGTTGACACTCATTCTGCAGGACAACTATGTTTCCTTCAGATTAATTTTGGAGTCCTGGACAGGTGTGAGATATTTCAGGTGGGAGGCAGGTTGTCTAGTGAATAAACCCCCACTGCTTTTGGGTATGTCCTGCTATAGTCGCAGTGCACGACTCTGAGGTTGTCATTATCGTAACCTGGCAACCTGCCATTCAAAAGTGCGTCCAATTTCGTATCATATTTTGCACGAATCATATTATTATGCACGAATATATTACACACAAATATTATTATACACAAACAGATTATACTTGAATCACATGTGCCTCATAATTATTATGCACGAAATCACATGCGCTGTTGAGGGGTACGTTTTCAGGGGATGATAATAACAACCTCAGAGTTGCGCACCGCAACTATAGTCCATCCTTGGCATCTTCCTTGCCACTTGCATGACCTCAGAGAAGTCACACTATATAATTGCCTTCCATTTGTGCTTTCTTACAGGACAGTGCACCATTACGGCATACCTAGCACTCGAAAACATGTCCACCACTTCCACCATCTTACTATCGTCATTCACACCTTTCACATTCAACCAGACTATACAAATCTGCCCATTTGGCTGGGGCCTTGGGCAGTTCTAGACCCTCCAAGACACTGAATTTGAATTTTTTTCAATTTTTTGACAGTTCCATCTATCTATTGCCAGATGCCTTAATCCCGTAAGGAGTGGCTACAAACAAATTGCCTCTGTGTCACCCTGTCCCCTGCCATTTCATTGCCCTGCTCCTAGCTTACACCCGCCTCTCTCATATACCTCTCCACTCCATCCCTCCATCTCATCCTTGGCCTGTACCCCCTCCACCTCACTCACATACAATCTCCTCATCAGTCTCTCACTCTCCATCCTTTCCTCATGTCCAAACCACCTCAGTGTGTTTCTCCTAACGCTTCCTGTCGCATCCACATCCACACCATACCAATCCTTCACTTCCTCATTTGTCAGTCTGTCTCTCCATGTGACTTCACATGCTCCTCTCAAATAACTCTTTTTCCACAGCTCTCACTCTTAACTTCTGTCCCTCCAACAAGGTCCAAGCTTCACTTCCATATGTTAGAGTTGGTATCACAGTAGTCATGTAGTAGCTTTTTCACTTCCATGCTCACTTCCCTGTTTCTTATCACTGCTTTCAATTTGGTGAGACTGGGGGACTGTATCCTTACCAGACAACCCATGGTTTGCATTCAGAGTTTTTCTTTTTCTAGGTGGATTGCCAACCAAGATTAACTAGGTCTGCCTACCCTGCTAAATGGCTGTTGGCTTGGAAACTCATCTGCCCATTAACAAGTCTTGGTTTTTGTCCAGCTGGGTGTCTAGCCACCCTCCTCACTGAGCAAAACCAGTGGGATTGCCAATTTAGTCACCAACAGTCCAACCATGACACAGGTAGTGCTAGATTACGTGGTACCAGTAGCAGATTGATAGACCTGACCTGACATCATTACATGTTAATATATACTGTCTTGTCTTAATAAATACTGTATACACTACAGCATATTGTACATTGCGTAAGAAATATGTCATTAAGCATTTCCCCAAAATAATACATAATTCACATTTTGAGGTGCAGCTGTAAATACACAAAGGAACTGCAGGGGTGATGAGCAAAAAATAAAAAAAAGACAACATAAGCACCGAGGACTTTTTGCAGATGGTGCAGAATAGGAAGCGCTCAATGCCAAGAGACAAACCCAGGTATGATGCCAGAGATGACAGGTTTTATACTGGCATTCTCTATTTTTGCTGCTTGCCAAGCAATCTCAATATTAAATGCTTCACTACAATGACATATTTCTTATTTTACCGGTATTCTTGATATCTTCTGATGAATCTACTCCATCCATCCATCATCCAGCTCAGTTGTACATCAACAATGTAGGGATCTGGGGAAGGTAGTCAGTCCAGACACTGAATGTTAGAATGAATACTGTAGTTGCACACCTTTTGTCAGCATTACATCAGCAGTAAACTACAGCAGTCCCTCAGAATGAGACTCATATAGGACACATCTGGTTGGATTGCCTTAACTCACTAAATCACCAGGCATCTAAAAAGTGTATGAGAGCATTGAAGCTCATGCACTCCATCAGTACGATTCTATTTAACTTCAGAAGTGACAGCTCATAATGAAGGAGTTATTGAAGGCTATATTTAAACATCCCAGTCTGAAAAGTCAATGATTAGGTGAATAAAATAATCTGGAAACAGCAAGAAAAAAAATATACATTAGACCAAAGGGCTGAGCTTCATATAAACTTATGTGAAGCACAATTGAGTTACAGTCCTCTTGGTTGAATCCATCACTTTCCATACTAAGTGCATAAACCCCTTCAATTGAGTAATGAAGGTTTTCTTTTTTCTTGCCACCTCTAAACCCAATGTTTTTATTCAGAGTAAGAAAAATATTTAACTGGAGGGGTCAGACTGCCTTCATTAACCCTTTCACAGTAAATATCTCCCTTGAGCAGAGTAAAATCATCTGGAGGAACCAATGATAAATGTTGTCATGCTCAAGTGATTAACCCCTTGAATCAAGTGATTTATTTTCTATGTTATTCCTGGTTTTTCCAGATTATTTTAATTGGTAAAAGAGATACTGTACTTGTGAAATGGAGATGTTAGATACAGCCTTCATTCATTCTTTCAGTACAACAGATCTCTGTCTCTTCAAACCAGTGATGCATTTTCCAGTAATGTATATTGTTGGCTTGTTGCTATACCTGGACAATATTGTTCATTTAGGAGAAACCATTTGTGACAGGGTTAGGAACATCATCATCTAATCCCGTGTTGCCCCAGGAGGAACGTATGTGCCCGGGGCTAGTCAAGTTGGTCCTGACATTTAGGATGAGAGTGACCAGCCTCACTCATCACTGAGTGGCATTATGTGAGCAGTAAACCCCAACCATCTCTTGGATATAAACCTGCACAGGCTCAATCTGATTGGAGCACCTTAATTACCCACTAAATCACCAGGCGCCATAATTTGGTTATATGGTTAACACCCAGTGTAGTAAATGGTTTCCTGGTGTACAGGAAATCATTGGCCTGTCACTCAGTGTAGAGTTACCCATAGGCAGAAAGAAGAGGAAAGAATGAAGGAAACAAAGACAGAAGAGGGAGTGTAGTGTCACTCATAGGCATAAGAAGGAAAGAAAGAAGGAAAAAAGACAGAAGAGGACGGAAGGAAAGAAGGAAGAGAGGAAAGGGAAGTCACCTGAGAGCAGCACTACATTGACTGAGTGGATGGTGAGTGTCCCCACCTCCAATATCCCCTTCACAACTGGTTCCTGTCCCTAGGCTGACAAAATCAAATCACCTGATGGGTAACTGCCTCAATCACAGAAAGAGTTACAAAGAATGAATCAGGCAAGAAGTAAAACAGCACTCGTAAAAATTATGTAAGCATTTATAATGAGTATTATGTACAAAATTTACATAAAATTACCTGATAAAATTTAATTACAGAATTTCACTCTTGCTCACCACAGAGGTACAAACACAGGCAACTCTTACACTGGAACTAATTTGCTCCTTCACTAATCTGTACTTACACCATTCTAGATCAAGATGACATTAAGAACCAACACCAGTGACACTTCCGAAAGGGTTCACTGTCACGTATTGCAAATTTATCGAAAAATATGTTAAATGCATTTTATGTTTTTAACCCGTTAACTGCTCTATACAGCCTGGGCTGTTCCGAGTGCGACTGCTCAATACAGCCTGGCTGCGCAGGTGAATTTCAAACATAGTGCCATGGTGACCAATGCCGACCCATACAAGCAAGTCTGAGCCTTCAAAACTGAAACTGAAAAAGAAAACGAAAACCATACATTCCAATAGGGAATCAGACACTTCGATGTTCATTTACCAAGGTAAATATTGACCTAACATATTGTTACAATATACTTTGGCATGTGTTATCTCAATTCCTAAGACAAAATTTGGCCTATGGGAAATTTCATTTTACCCCTATGTCTGCGTACCACGGACACCTCCAAAAAACCGCCATGCGCAGTTAACGGGTTAATTCAACAGTTTTCTTACCAAATAAGCACCAATTCAAATATCTGCATTTCTTAAACTTCTCAAGCATTCCATCATCATACACTAGTGTCCTGATATATTTTCAAGTGAAACATCACATATATAGCAAAGAAGTTTTTGATCTATGACAAGATATACAGGATAAAATATTAAGGCATAGGAAAATGACCAGAAAGCCCTAGATTTTTGAACACAGTGCTACTAATCATTACAAAGTACTGTACTCAGAATGCATAAAGGAAAAGCACATTCTTGACATTACTGCACAATTCAGTAAAAGACAAGTTTTTCAAGTATCACTGCAGCAATTAATAAAATACCAGTAAAACTTTACATTTTCTGGTTATCGGAATCTGGTGTTTTGGACTTTCCTAAAATACACAGCATGACCAGTAATCTATACTAGGGAATGTAGCAATCTGTATGAAAGGAATGTAACAATATGAAAGGAATGAAAGATGAATTAAGTGTAAAATATTAACAATGAACGTACCATACTTCTCAACCGATTTATCCACACTGTCTTGAACAAACGTCAAAGAGTAGCATTTCCCTCAAAAATGTTAAGCCACTGAATGATCTTAGCCCTGTGAAACCTATGACATATTGTAAATGCTCATTCTTGTTACCTCCACGTGATTCTGTCAACTCTACAGTAGAGAAACTATGACTCATATTCTCGTCACTTAAGGAGGCTCCCTAGCACCTCTTCCTTAGTGATTTATTTTTGGATATGGACAATTATAGTGCTGCTGTCAGGTGTCTGCCCTTTCCTCTCCTCCATCCTTCTTTCCTTCCATCCTCTTCTGTCTTCCTTTACTTCATTCTTTCCTTGTCCTTCTGCCTCTAAACTGAGTGACAAGCCAAATGGCTTCCTGTACACCAGGAAACCATTTACTATGCTGGGTGGTAACCATATAACCAAATTTTGGCGCCTGGTGGTTTAGTGAGTAATTATTGCGCTCCAATTGGACTGAACCGGTGAAGGTTTATATCCAAGGGATGGTTGGGGTTGATTGCTCATGTAATGCCACTCAGGGATGAGTGAGGCTGGTCACTCTCATCTTAAATGCCAGGACCAACTGCTTAGCCCCGGGCTCCTACGCTCCTCATGGGGCGATGTAGGATTGGATGATGGATGGATGGATGAATATAATTATGTACATTATTTATGAGGAGTATGGTGATACAGTATTACAATGGTTTAAATAATGCAAAAGAGGACTGTAGAGTGTAACAGGCAAAATAAATGACTTATGAATAGGAGTTAGGGAGCTTCCTTAACCAGCAAGAATACAGGCCTACATGTGGTGATGGAGTAACCCCTTCACAACCTGGTTCCTCTTCCAAAGCTGAATAAAATAATAACAACAAAAAATCTGAAGGTGGTAAGATTACAATCAACAACATAAGATTATAATTAACAATATGGTGTCAAACTAAGGACCCTAAACAGAAATATAATCTTTAGGGGATACAAGGAGTTGATTATGATGACTAAAATTTACCAGTCACCAAATTTCTTTTAATTCACAAAGAGCAACGAGAAAAAAAAAAAAAAAAAAAAAAAAAAAAATCATACATTTATTTACCATATTTCTTTTATGCCACAAGAGGTAACTGTGAAAAATCACACCCTTATGGTCATATACTTAAAATTCATATGGCAAAGGAGAAGACACGCTCCTAATTTCTAACGTATACCAACTGAACACTTGTTATTTGAGCAGCATGCATCTTACTTCACAGAGTGTAGTCAACAATGATATACAAAGACCAGACACTCCATCTTTCTCGTCTATTTCTGAAATTATTAAAAAATTGGGGGTGTGATTTCCCTTTTGCCATTCAAGTTTTCTGCAAATGGCCAATTAACCCATAAGACAGAATTAACTAAGCTGGATAAAAAAGGTATTGAAAATTAATACAGTGCAGTATTACAAAGTGTACTTGTCTCTTTTAAGTCATAACAAACTTGGCACATATTAATATAGTAAAAGTTGGGTGAGTGTAGGAATGTACTTCAAGTATGTGGAATGTTGAAGAAATGCAATAACATCAGAAGACTAAGAGCAGTGATAACATGGAATGCCCATTATATATGATACGTAATATAAATTATATTAATATAATAATAGGCTCATAGGAGGACTGTGAATACAGTCACTCTCAAACTTTCACACTGTGCAAAATGTTGGCATTTCAAAATGGGACACACTACCAAAAAATCTGCTCACTACCAGTACAGGAGAGTGATACAGAAAAATGTGACTTAAGGACAAACATTATTCCTGACCAGTTTGACCTGAGGAAGTTCACTGACAAAACTAGTGAAGAATATAAATTCTGTCCTTAACCTGTGTTTCTGTACATCAGCCTCCAATAACTGTCTTAATGTCTCAAGAACACTTACCAATATATGATCCACTTTTCATTTCACTTAATGACCGTCAATAAACATGTTTCAGAACACACCATTTAGGTATACACCCTACTCTTCCATCTCTGGTACAGGTTTTGTGGGAGACAAGAAATCTTATACAACAGAATGAACATATACAAACCTAAAAAGCAGCTTGGAATGGCTGGGTAATTTAAATGCACTCTTATATGTCTTACTGGATTGTTAGTTTAACCCTTTGTTCTGGCACAGACTAAAGGGTTACTTGAATTTAACATATCAACTCGGTTACTGTTATGCACTTTCATCCTCGTAGGTTTGGTATGGCAAATACTAATACATTATAGAATCAAAATGCTCTGTATAGAAGAAATATAGAGAGAAAAGTCATATGATCACTTTACCTGAAAATATGGCCTCAAGGTGTCTATCCAATTCTTTTGTACATTCAGCTACAGAGGCAGTCATTTACCAGCACACACACCATCTGTTGTCACCTCTTACCTACTGGACTCCAATGACATATTTCTATCAGTGTTACCACCAGACACTTTTTTTTATTCAGCCTTGGAGAGACTTGGAACTGGAGAAGTTAGAAACAGCCCTTATTAACCCCATTATTATTATTAGAAGTCTGTCTTAGGTTGAATAAATCAGTCTGACAACAGCAAGATTAAGAAAATACCTCATCAGACTGAACTGGTTTAACAAACTGGATCTGTACAAAGATATGAAAGTCTGCAAAGAAACTGTTACAAGTGTTATCATATCCCACTGATAAATGGGGTGGGCAGGATTCACAAGCAGGCAAAGGGAGAACACAAGTGTATAGCTATTGACTCAGTGGCACGTCTAATGAAACGAGCCATACATCCAACTACTCATCATTCCTGTCACTTCAGTGATGTGAAATACTAGTACTGAAGAATTATACTTACATATGAATGTTATTTATTGGAAAAATACAACAGATTCAGCCTAACTTTGACTTAACCAAAACTGCTGTTATAAATAATAACTATTAACACTGTATCTTCACCATAAACATTTCCATGTATGGGTATAATTCTTCCATTCTTACAATTCTTGGCTCCACATTAAGTCCACATTACATGCTGGTAGTACGGTGTGTTCTAAAATATCACAACTTTTTCCATGCAACTAGGTATTATATATAGGAAGAAACTAGCAAATAACTCTATAGGTAGCAGTGAAAAATTAATGGGCAAGTTTTCTGTAAATTATTGTGGACTTCAGCGACATATGAAATAAAGAGGAAGCATCTGTGGCAGTTTCTGACTAGGCCAGGGCAACTGATAAAAGCAACCACAGCATGACTTTGTATGATATCTACCTGTGAGGTGGAGCCAGGAAAGTGACAGGCTTGACTAATGTGGAAATAGATATGTGGTACACTTCACTGCACACCTTCCTGATGGTTCCCTTCTTTCTATGTGACTTTCATACTTCTACAGTCTGCCTTCCATTATGCTAACTTTGTTTGCATGATGATGATGATGACAATGGTAATGATTATCATGATGATGATGATGATGATGACAATGGTAATGATTATCATGATGATGATAATGATGATGACAATGGTAATGATTATCATGATGATGATGGTAGGAATGTGCATATCACGTGAACTTAAATGAATATGAAAACTGTATATTTTTTCTTTGCAATAAATATTAAACAATAACTTCACCCCAGTTCAAAGTGGATGGAGGAGCAAAGTGAAACATTGGTAACCCTTGTTTAGTGAATGACCAAGTTACAACTATTACAAACTGTCAGTCACACCTAAATTTGCACCACTTGCCTTGTAACACATGAGACTTTTCAATTTCACATTTGCTTCATTATAATTTCCATTTTCAATTATTATAAATTACTTTGTGCCAGTTCCATTGGTGAAAGAACATTGAAATGGCTGTCATCATACTGGTGTCTGATATCTAACATTTCATATATTTTTGAATCTCTGGCACAGCATTACTATAGTGTTACGCTTTATTTTTTTTATTATTGTTACTAGTGTTTGACTGCCAGTAATGTAATGCACCAGTCAAGGTGTAGGCCACATGCTGCTCGTTAGTTTAAATCCACAAAAGACAGCAGGGAGTTTTTGGGTGGGAGAGAGAAACAGGTTTGAGCCTGAATTTTTTATCTTCTCTAATGACAGAGAAAAATAAGGAATTCAGGCACTAACCTGTGTCTCTCTCCCACCCAACATTTCCACTTGCAATGCATCTTCAAACAGCAGAGTTTTTTTAATCATATAATGCCAACAGTGATGTCAACTTGTCACACGGTAAAGAAGCCACTGAGCCTGGGATGTCTTTTTCATATTATTCTTGCCATCTCCTGACAATTTTATATGCTTTACCACTGATAAAGGCTCCAACATACTTTTCAAACTGGAGAGGTTAGATACAGCATTACTAAACCCCTTCAGTATGAGTGGTCTCTCCCAGGTTGAGTAAAATTATCTAGCAGCAGCAAGACTAGAGATACATCACCCAGATTCAAGGGATTAATGCCACACACTACAGCAGCCTGGCTCTGTATTACCACTGGGTATGGAAGATCAACTGCATCTCTTAACTACTTTAATTTTGGGTGTGGCTAGTTAATATCCTTTTGTACTGCACCAATGCATATTATGGCAGCATTGGAATGATTTACATAACACAGAATAGGATTCACATAACCCAAGAGGATTTACATAACACAGAAGAGGATAGTATGGTGTCATAAACATAATAAACTGCTTTGAAGGAGATGCTGGGGAGTCTCCTTAACTGACATGATCTTGCTGCTGCTAGACTATTTTATTAACTTACGAGACTCCTTCACATAGTACAGGGGTCAATGATGGCTACACCTAACTCTGGTTGGAAAACAAATAAAAAGTGAGAATAAATTTAGAAATACAGAAATATTTAATTATTGAAAAGGTTAATGACTTTGCTCAATGATGAGTTTCAAGAATGCAACTCAATCAGTAATTCATTCAGCATGCAGACATATTTTTTCATTTTAGTCTTGCTACCTCCTAACAGTTTTATTCATCTTCAGCTTGGGTTTCTGAGCCTGACATGTTAGATATGCCTTAGCCAAACCCCTTTAATACCCAAGATACTTCTATCTATCTATCTATAGCCCGACGCCCTAATCCCACAAAGGGTGGCCGCAGACAAAACGCATGTATCTTGTCTGTCCAAGATACCTGCAACCTTGAATAAAATAGTCAGGCAATGGCAAGAATGTAATAGAAACTGTCACCCAGATATAAATACTTAATCAAAAGCAACCTGCCCAAGAAAATCCTAAATACTGGAACTATGACAAGTAGGGTGAAATACCACTTGACAAAAATTATATAATGAAACCATTTTCACCTATCCCTATGATTCCAGTATCTCATAAGTAAAATTTAATGTCATCTTGCTTTATTTTTGACATTCATTTCTGTTAAGCAGGCTTCAATAAACTTCTGGAAAATGTACCTATTAAAGCCCCACTGCTGGCCACAAAACTGACCTGCCAGTTACCCTCAAATGAAACACATTCTGGAGATCTAGGTTTCTATTCTCATGTGCTAAGGAGGCTCCCTAGCACCTCTTCCTTAGCAATTAATTTTGGGATATGGCTGGTTAATATCAATCTGTACAATATTTATGCTAAGTATGGTGGTATTAGAAAGATTTAAATGATGCAAGTATGGAGAGCATGGAGTAATATGCAAAGTAAATAGATTAGGAAGAGATGTGAAAAACAACCTCTAGCAGTGACGGGATGAATAAAGTCTACAGCTAACCTCTAATACAAAATGTCTCTCAGCTGAATATAACTAGCTAGAGATGGCAAGACTAATGCGAACAGTATGTTACTGGGGGACTAAAGGAGTTCGTAAATTATTTTTTCTGCACTCCACTGTGGATTTAGCAGCAAAAATGACCATCAAATTATACAGCCTATAACAAGCATTTCTGTACCTCCCAGGCACTGAATGGCAACCCAGCAACGATCAGACCAGGACCTTCCCACAGCACCTTTACAACTATAGTGTGCTTGTTCTAACCTGACAAAGATCCCTAACTCCTTTCAGCTCCATTGATGGCTAAGTGTAGTTAGACTGAAGGGATGATCTGACTAGTCACCAAGGATCTCATTCCTATCTTCTAACTACGGCTCAACAAGTTTCATGCAACCATCATACAAAGGGTTTCAAGCACATTTGTCTCCTCATCTTGTGGGGCTGCATCAAGACCTCTCCCTTACTCCAACTGCATTTTTGTACAACAGAATGACACCTGCCGGCCATACTTTCTCCTCACGCTCTATGACCATCCCTGGCTGGGAGAAAAGTTCATGCAACAGTTTCTCAATCAACAATGACGTGTTATTCAGTAATAAGGAGGTAGTTTGGTGCTGGAGATGCCGTCATGTAGTAGCAACAATATAACTTGGCAGCTCAATTGCCTGATTATACAAACATCCCTGAACTATTTCCCTATCTTCCAAAAGGATGATGGTGGACTGTACTAGTAGGGAAATTAAGCCTGCAGTCCATCAGGTTCATGTTTTAAGAGAGTCTGGGGGGACGAAAAAAGAAAAGAAAAAGTAGTTCAGAGTTTTTCTACACTGCATGAAGTAAAGTTTGAAAAGCCACTGTTACTTATGCAGTCTAGACAAGCCTCAAAATATAAATGGCATGCCTTCCTTCAATGTGAAACCTCACTTTTTTTCAGCCAGGGATAAAGGTTATTAGAAACTATGGCCCACGAATGTACAGTTCCCCATTTACAGGCAGGCTTCAAGATTCAAGCAACATTTCTAAACCCAGAAACTTTGTGCAGTAATTTCTTAGTGACCCTGATTCCACAGTATTTCATCTATGCATAGGATCATCTACTGACATAAAAACAAACACAGTGCTGCCACATTACTTGAATCTTGAAGTCTGCTAGAAAATGGAATGCAGAATTGGAGGGGAATGTACATCAGGCTCAGTGTTACTATAAAGGAGACAATTACAACAAGAATAGAAAAAATTGTGTACAATTATGTGCTCCTACCACCCCATAATTGCTCCTCATAATTAATTTCTCTATCACTATTACATAAGCTCAGGTGGAAATTGTTCTTAAATAATTCTTAAATACATAACAGCATTTGCTCAATATAACAAGCGATGGTAAAGTGCAACTCTTAACAATGCATGATCAACATAACACTGAAAAAAAAAGTGTACCATAATATTTAAAAAATTGCATGGTTATCTTCTTCCCAAAACAATAACCTCCAAATCTTAACCCCTTCACTCAACTGGTATACTGTGGTCTTTAGTTCCAGACCATCCAATTCAGTGGTCTTCAGCTCCAGACCATCCGATTCAACTGAGGAAAGATCTCTTGGACTGAAGGGGTTGATGAAGGCTGTACCTGACCCCTCAAACTCCCAAAGCCTCTAATTAGCTGGGTAAAAATTTTCTGCAGGCACCATGAATAAAATATAAAGTACAGTATGTCATCGACTAAAGGGATAAATTACCTTTTTTGACAGCTGTTGTTGTGGTCCCAGACTCATTTGGATGTGAATGAGGTGGGCTGTTGGATGGGTTAAGTTAGGTTAGATTTGGTTAAGTTAGGTGAAGTTGGGTTAGGTTAGAATATATTAGATTTGGTTAGGTTTGGTTCCTGCAGTCCACCCTCCTACATTCAGGGAAGTGGGAGTTAAGGAACATTTGTATAACGAGGCAGGAGAGCCAACTGGTTATTTCAGTACCACCATGTGAAAGGTGTCCCTCCCCACTCCCACCTTCTCTTACATAATGGCCATTTTGATGTTCTGACATATTCACTTTGATGACATTTTTTTTTTTTTTTTTTTTATTCTTGCAACCACCAAACAATTTTTAGTCAATCTCAAGTAGTGATGGGGTTAATTGGGACTGCATTCAACTCCTCCAATTCAAAAGTCTCTCCTGAGCTTATAAAAACTGTCTGAGGTTAGCAAGAATAAAATGGAAAATACATCATTGGAATGATGGGGCTAATTCTAGACACCTACATCTGAGAAAAATAACACTGGTAGGTGTGACGCATAAGGAAAGTATTCTTAAAAGCCTAGAATTAGTGTACATACTGGTGGCTGTATATGTTTGCGTTGTGTATAATTTACTTGTCCTATCAAAAGAAAAGGCTTGCTGACAATCCTCTGCCAACACTGTGACCTCCCTTCCACATTTCACACTTCTCCCACATCACAGTGTACCTGCCTTTGTCATACTCTTTTGCTGTGTGCTTCATACTGCCACCACAAGAAAAATACTACACAATACCTTCCATGGCCACAGCTGGCATGGAAGTGTCAACAAGCTTATAATCATGACAGTACATTCATAATTCACACAACCTCCTGAGGACTGATAGTAATGGTTTAAAAAATGAGGCAAAGGGTTATAATGCTACACTTACCCAGCCTGTACAAATAATTACACTACATGGCAAGGTAGAGTCATGGACATAAGTTAACCTAATATTTCACCTCTTCTACCTCTTACTTTCCTCTGCTGGATAATACTCTTAATCTTAGGGAGGCCTGGTATATTTCCTCAGCTACAGATGATTTTCTCTTTTTATACCCCTAAGCTGAGAGAGGCTTGGTATGTTTCCCTGGTCACAGATGATTCTCTCTTTGATATTTCTTATGCAGAGACTTGGTAAGTTTCTCTGGCCATAGACAAAAATCATTGATATGATGCACCAGTGGGGAGAGTGACACTTGTTAGTGTGCAACAGAGGGAGAGGAACAGTAGGTGAACTTTTGTCCCTGTGAGTACACATGATATACAACAACTTGGGCCAAGTTATGACACTAGATATGAACACAGTGGATTATATACAGTACGGAGATACTGAAATGCTGTACTGTATTACTAACTATACATATTTCTGGTGATAACTATAACTCTTCAACCTCAGTTCCTTATACAAATGTACAATTGGTCCACTAAGCTTAAGCACATATATATCACATTTGTCATTGATCACAGAGTCAGTAAAGCGGTACCATAACAGCCACTTCCATTTTACCCCCTCTGAGGTGTAGGCGCCTGAGGCAAGGCTCCAACAGTCCAGTACACTTAAGGGTAGGTGACCAGCCACTTCCCTTGATGGCATTACATGATTGATAAGCCTCCAGTAACCTCTTGGGGACTGAACCTATGGAAGGCCATCACTCCAGCTGGGGTATCTAACTGCATCACTCAACTGTTTACAAATGACTCAAGAACTACAAACTGGGAGTAAGTTGGTACTACACTCTGTCCACTCTGATCTGGCTGAAAACTGCTCTCATACTACACTCTGACCACTCTGACTTGGCTGAAAACTGCTCTCTCCATCTTGAGTCCTGAGCTGTAAGAAATGGTAACATTACAGTATGTTCCACATCATGAAAGAGTGCAATGCAAAGGATGTACTGCCATAGTGCCATCTTATCCTGTCATTGAACTGAAAGAAAAGATTAACACTAGAATATGGTCCTGGTCATAAAAAAGTGCTATGGAAAGATGTAGTCACAACATCGATAACACTGACCTACAGGAAATAAGCTCCAATGGATGAAAATCTCTACTAAGTTAAGATGGATGAACTACAGTTGGTTCCTCAACCAATCTGCTGATGTCTGAAATGAGAGAGGACCAAAACACAGGCACATCCAGCGTTTACTAACAAAAGGGGGATGAGGGATCCAGTTTTTTTTTACCCACTGATAAAAGCTACAACTGGTACCATCAAATGGGGGTGGGGGGATATCAGCTTTATAAGCAGCAATGGAAATTTAATAGGCAGTTCTTTCATATCCTGCTGTGGACTAAACCCCTTCAATCTGATGACATACGGTGGACCCTAGCATTTAGCGATTTAATTAGTCTGGCAAAACCATCGCTAAATGCGAAGTGTACTTTATATGGGAAAAATATCAATTAGTCCTGTAAGCCAAGAAACCATTTACAACGCTAGGTGGTAACCATATAACCAAACAATATGTGCTCCCTATGTGTCAACAAGTGGGTTGGTGGGGGGTTAGAGCCCCTCCCTGTAAAACAAATGACTCAAAGTCAAATGGCCGCCCCTTACGGGATTATGGCGTCTGGCAATAGATAGATAGTCTACGCTCATCCTCCAAGTCACTCTTTTGACCCCTGATTTCCTACTTTAAGTGCTGAAAATGAAACACAGTGTATTAGCAATGCATTATACAGATACAGTACTGTATGGTTATACATCTACTCACCAGTGAAAAATGCCAAATGCTCAGCACTGTGAGAGGAAAAAAAAATCACCCAAGGCCGCCAGATGCTCACAACAATGATAACAATGACAGTCTGGTGGCAGACAGGCAAGGCATATGCCCCATATTGCTAAATGCGTAAGTCAATCACTAAATGTGCAGGATTGGTACCTTTTCTAACCTACTGCTAAAAGCAAAAATCGCTAACTTGAAACATGCAAAACACAAGGGACCACTGCAATTTGTTTTATTCTTAATACCACCAGATGATTTAATTTAGCTCAGTGACTTTTTCAACTGAGGGATTAAATACAGCTTTCAATAATCCCTTCACTACATAAGATCCCCCCTGAGCTGAATAAATTATATGGAGGTGACAAGAATACAGTGAAGCACAGCCTACACATCAGATGGAATCACCATGAAGCTTTCTATTCTGTACTGTACTGACAGTAGCACTGATATAACTGAGTGGTGGAGGTGCCCAGCTGGACAAACATCCCTTACCTCCCTCCCTATCTCTTACATGGAGGGCGGTGGACTGCCAGCAAAGGCAACTTCAGCCTGCAGCCTACTGGGTTCATGTCCAGATCAGCCTGGAACCACAACAACAACTGCACTAAAAAATGTGCAATGCTTATTCACTTCAATTTTCTTTTTACAGTTTAAAATTACTCTATCATTAACATATTTCAATTAAATCCTTAAGCAAATTTGTCTGGTTATGGTGTGATTAAAACGTTACGTGTTATAATCTTAGTACTGAATGTTGGACTTAAACAGGGATGTATTATGTGTCCATTGATGTTATATATACTGTTGGTGTGTAAGAGGGGAACAAGTCAAGAGTGAGAGCAGTGGAAATGAGTTACTTGAGAGGAGCATGTGGAGTGACATGGAGGGACAGGTTGACGAATGAAGAAGTGAAGGAACGTTGTGGGGTAGATGTGGATGTGGTTGAAAAGATTAGGAGAAATACACTGAGGTGGTTTGGACATGTGGAGAGGATGGAGAATGAAAGACTGACTAAGAGGGTGTATGTAGGTGAGGTGGAGGGAGGGAGAGGGAGGGGTAGACCGAGGATGAGGTGGAGGGATGGAGTTGAGAGGTATATGAGGGAGGGGGGGGTGAGTTGGGGGGAGGGGAGTCAAATGGTGGGTGACAGAGTGACTTGGAGGCGTTTTGTCTGCGGCCACCCTTTGCGGGATTAGGGCGTCGGGCTATAGATAGATAGATAGATAGTGTTTATATGTTTATATATAGGTGGGGAATGAGGTGTGGATGATGATGATGATGATGATGATGATGATGATGATGACGATGATGATGACCATAATGATAAAATACTGAAATTTTCACCAATACCTTCATGAATGTTGTGGATAATACGTAGTAAGATAGGCGCTGTCACTATAATTTAACCGTGCCTGGTGGAAGGCTGGCATTGCAGGTGCGGTAGTAACGAAGATCATTTATGAATCGCTGAACATTCTGAGTGAAGGTTGGCAGGTCCTGGGGAAAGGAATTGCTTTATTATTATCATTATTATTATTATTTATCAAAGGTGTTTATTTCTGATGACTATTTCTACTAAGTGCAGGTATTGGTACATAACACAAGCAATATGGCAAGTGTAATTATGAAAGTGGGAGAACTATTAACAGCATGTCCAATGAACTGAGCCACAAAACCATTTACACACACACACACACACACACACACACACACACACACCACACACACACACACACACACACACACAACACGTTCCCAACATATGGTAAGAGCCAATCCCACATTACTTCCTTCAAGGCATAGGGATATAAGGCTCAGCTACTGTGGTTCTGTGCATTTAGCCACTTTATTCTGGTCACATATTTATTTTATTTCTGTTATCTCCAAACATTTTTACTCATCTTCATAGAGACATTTCAAACTGATGAGGTTAGATATATTGTTCATTTACCCGTTCACTACAAGATGTCCATCCAAAGTTGTATGAAATCATCTGTATTTAGCTACAATAAAACAAAAAATACTCCAATACCTCATCACAGTGAAGTAGTCAGGGGTAGATAACTTGCCTACTTCCCTTGGTATAATCATGTAAAAAAAATAAAAGGAAAAAGAAAAAAAAATCCAATGAACTCTTGAGGACTGAGCCTAAACAACACTCACTCTAACTGGGATGTTCTAACCACTACACCACCAGATAAAATCAAATAAACACCTACTGTATCAGTCTTAAAATTTTCCTTCAGTGTTGTTCTCTGATCCCCATCCAGGCCATCCATGTTCTGCAGGAAGTGCGGGACAAACGCTCCAAAGAAAGTGTTGAAATCCACGGCGGCCATGTTGTATATAGTGATGGTAATCTGGAAGACAGTATTTTCAGCGCTGTACATACTGTACTCAAGTTGACAAATTTATCTATCACTCTATTATCCATGACGGGGTTGCCATAATTTTTTTTCTTCTTTGTGTGCCCAACTCTTGGCATATGCTTAACAGCCCATTCCCTCAGGTGCAGCAGTCTTTGTATGTGCCACACACCTTCACGTGTTATCACTTCTGCACTATTACCCAGCTTCCATACTAAATATATGCAAGGGCTATCTTATTCACAACTGGTGAACTGGTATTAGCAGGGGTGATTTCATGAAATGTCAATGGGTCTTGTGCACAATCTGTAAAGTTTGCTTCATTGAAATTCAAATCATCAAACTGTTTTCGGTCCCAACTGAGACAAAAGACAACCTCACTAACCACTTGGCCACCACCTCTCCCAAGTTACACTGCTTTCTACCATGAGGCAAAACTCCTTTCTATCTCATGCTCATATCCCATCCCTCCACCTTATTCTCAGTCTTCCCCTCTCCTTCTCTCCCTACACCTCACTCACACATACTCTCCTAGTCACCCCCTCTCCTTCTCTCCCTACACGTCACTCACACAAACTCTCCTAGTCATTCTCCCTTTCCACGCACTACACATGGCCAAACCATTTCAGGATTCTCCTACCAGAACCATTCAGCAGATCCACATCAACATCACAACACTCTCAAATCAAGTTTAATAATGTCCCTGTAAATCTGCAACTTCTCCCAAAAGGCACTGTCAGCCTTCTTTAACCTACAGTTTACGCAGGCAAACAGCTACCGGTACTTGAAGTAACACTGTTTCAAGAAAAACTTGTTCCTAATTTATATATATCTAATGGTGACTTAAAACTGTACACTATACCCACCAGATTATGTATATAACTTACTGTCATGGACACAAAAAACAATGAGACAGTGAGCAATGGTTTTTGAAAACCTGTGATGCCATCTTCAGAGCTACAAAAACTTTACACAGCATTATTTAAAGTTTCATAAATGTTCTACTACAGTGTGGAGTGAAATTACTGTACTGTGTTTAACTGTACTTTTTATTGATATAATGACTTGACGTTTGTATGAATACACTTAATCACCCTGAAAGATCACCACTCTGAAAAGCTGTTTTCCAAGAACTGTATGCTGAATAACTGACATCACACTACTCTGTACTGGAATATAATGGAAAAGTGGGTGGTGGTGGTGGTGGTGACAAAGACAACAATGATGATGATGATGATGATGATGATGGTGGTGGTGAATGAAAATTAAAAATATAAAGATTGAGATGATGACTGTGACAATGACAATCATGATAATGATGACATAGATAATTATGGTAATGACAACAATGATGGTAATGATGACATTCACTTAACCCACCGACTCCCGCTGACATATATATACGTCCACACGTTTTGTCACTGTGACTCCTGTTGATGTATATAAACATACAGAAATTGCAAGGTCCCTAATTTGCACAATTTTCATATTTTGCATGTGATTTTTGGTACGTATACACGCGACACCTTCCTCTACAAGATGCCAAGCAGGGACAATGCCTTACCCCACATGACCCCCCTCCCCCACACACACGCCATTGTCTTGGCAATTCACCTGTTACCAGTTACCTGGCCAGTAAAGACATGTCATGCTGTGATTCAAAATTCAGGGCCAGAGTGATTCCCCAATCAATGACAATGTGGAGGAAAAAGTTTATGTAGCATTAGAGGAAGAAACAGTCGGAAATGATGATCAGGTAATGTTGCCAAAAAAGGTCAGGTATGTTGATGTGTTTGGTGAGTGAAACATGACTTATATTGCCTATATTACTGTGTGAAAACCAATATACTCTTGTACTACATATAAATTCATACCAAATAAATAAATAAGTACCGTTTATGAGTGGTGTGGAATAGTTATCCTCCCACTGAACTTGTTTTCTTTGGAGCCAGTCTGATAGAAAACCCAGTAAGGTAAGGGGTACTTCTACCTGTATTCAGTATTTTAAACCTCAGGTGAGCGATTTCTCTATGAATTTTTGATGTTTCTCACCAAAGGCGGAGGTTTAAGCCAAAAAGTTTCTTTTCCAAAATTGGTCAGATTGGGGGGGGGGGGGTCAGTGGTGGAAAACTGGTCAGGACAGGTGGGTTATGATTACAGATGTATAAATATGAATATAACTCTTTATTACCTCATCCTGTAGTAGGTCCTGAGAACGATGTACCAGCACCTGCAGCAGCACCGTGATGAAGTGTACCAACAATGAATTCCGAAACACACTCTGTGGACACACATAAACACATCATCATCACCCTGCCATTTTTTTCCCATCTATGAACAGTGCCTCTTGGCTGTGCTTGCAGATGTTCTCTTCCAGCTAATATCAGATGACTTTATACAGCTGACAGCCAGCCATAGGAGTCTGAAACTTCAGTGTTTTAAATGTTGTGTCAAATCAATTCCAAAATACACTAACCTTGTGATACAACTTGTACTTTGAGTTGAGAGATTCAAGTGCCTCTAGGTTATGCTTGAAGATGGTGATGTCAGGCTGCATGAAGGACTGACCAAAAGCCTGCATGATCTGGACAAACTGGGCCTCATTTTCTATGGAATCCAAGTTGCCTGCACCAAGGGAGATGTGCACTGATGGCCTGTGGATTTACATACCATCAACAATATAACATATGATTAACAAAGCATCAATCATTTAATAAACGAAGATGACTTACAAAGCATCGATCATATTTGTATCTGCGATGTACACAGCATTAGTCACATAATTAACATAGCCTAGCCCTGTGTATCTACACTCCAAATGAGGTAATAAAATACTACATGATAGACATAGATAAAAGATTTACATATATTTGCCATTTAAATAACACAAGATTTACACACAAAAAAGGAAATGAAGGAGTATCGTGGTGGTGGTGTGGATGTCCTAGAAATCATTCAGATAAATACTCAAGAGATGATCTGGCCATGTGGAGTGGATGGAGAGAGTCTGACAAGGAATGTGTGTGAGTGAGATCCATGAGGGTAGGGGGAGGGGGAGTTTGAGGATGACAAGGAAGGATGGGGTGGAGATGTATATGAAAAGGGTGTGTGTAAGTAGGACAGAGGGCAGTCAGATGACATGAAGGCAGTTCGCTTGTGGCCACTTGTTACAGGATTAGGGCGTTTGGGGATAGATAAACAGATAATCTTGATAACACAATATTGTGCTTTGTTCATATGAAAGATTTTCAAACCCACACAAAGAAAAGCTGGAAGAGTTGTTTATTTAGAAGACACACTTTCATCCAATACTACATGGATATAATTCTTTAATTTACATGACACCTTAGCACCAGCCATTTACCATAATTACCACAGAAGATTTAAACAGCAATAATCATTTAACCTTTTCACTGCCGTGAACACACTAGGGTATAATATTGTCCAGGTAAGGAAATTCAAGAATTCCAAAGGTTCCTAAGGACATTTTTCTACCTTTGACTACGAGAATTTCTCCCCCCCCCCCAAAAAAAAAAAAGTCCTGTGGTGGCCTGAATAATATCAGGCAATGCATCCATAGACAGTGAAAGTTAATTAACAGTGAAGACTTACACGGCAACAAGTTCAACCAACCCCTTGAATCAGATGATGTATTATATCAGCTTATTCTTGCCACCTCCAAATTTTAATCATCTAAGGCAAGACGTACTGGAATGGAGGGCATAAAGAAATCCTTCTCCATTCCCATCAGACTGAAATTTCTCTGTTAAGCTGTGTAAAATGATCTGGATGCATCAAAAATGAAATAAAAATTACATCTTCTGACTGATGTAGTTTTCACAGACAATTTATACATCATCAATGAATCACCCATTCAATTAACACAGAAAAAAGTTAGTCTCATATTATCCCCTCTGAGGTATGCATTTTTTAATAAAAAATAATGACAGAAATAATCTTTATTTTCTCATCAGGCATATACTTATATCACAGTCATTTCATCATACAAACTAAACTTCCCATGTTCAACCTGTGTGGGAGTTACATCATGAGAGTGTTGCTCAGCACTCATGTCTGGCCCATCCTGCCCTAGTGCTGATATCTCCAACATTTCTGCTAGAACTTAACCTTGCCCAATACAGCCCTCAAAATCAGTCTTAACAATAATCCATCAAACCACTGGCACTACATGCACAAAGTTCCTAGAAAATGCAAACACAAAACACTCAGGCACAGGTAGTCATGACAAAACCCTAACTGCAGTCAACCACTCAGTGCCAAGTGGTTTAGCCTCATTTCAACACTCTTTCAGGGCACAATGCAAAAACAGCTCTCTGTGGGAGAAAAATATTCTGCTATGCATGAGGGAGGATGCAGACACAGCAAAAACCAGGCAAGGCTGTAATGCTGGTATACTATCAGAGTCTGGCCCACTGAAGAGATGATGCTTTGTTTGTATACTGCCTGAGAGTTGACAGGTGCAGTTGAGAAGGATGGGAATTCCATGGGGTGACATGGGGCACTAAAAGCTCTCATATTCTATCAAATCTTAAAGCCTATTTCAATTTACTGCCCAATAGCTGAATCATCAAATACAATGCTTCAATCAGTGGCTGAGCTGAGTTGTATTCTGTGACTCCACAATGCATAGTGGTGGTTACAGACAACTTGCCAGCCTGCTTCACTGATGTGACAACACTGCAGGGGTAAAAAAGAAAGAAAAAAAATATATATATATATACTGTATATATATATATATATATATATATATATATATATATATATATATATATATTAATGAAATGGAGTACCTTAACTCAAGAACAACAATAAAAGTATACTTGAAACTCACTTGAAGAAGAATTTCCAATTGTGCTCAAGAAGACAGCGAAGGAGTTCAAAGAGTGGTCCTTTGACCTCAGGAGATGCTCGTTCTGACACTGCCGGGTAGATGTGATCCAGGCACAACGTGATAGTGTTGGGAATGAAACGCTTGAATGACTGCCCAGGTTCACTCACAATCAACTCCAGTAATTTCAAGAACCTGAGGAAATGGTTTAAAGGAATACTGTATATAAAGTGATGCTCTCACTTAATTTTCATGAAGAGCTAAGTTTGCAACACTAACAATAACCAATGGTTCAGCACAGCATCAATGACAGTTGACCAAATAACTACAGAGGAAGAGGTGCTAGGCAGCCTCCTTAACTGACAAGAATACGGGCCTTTGAGAAATCTGACAGTTGTAAGGGTGTAGGATAGCAATGTCAGGGTAGTGATGCACAGTGAAGACACTATGGAGGATGTCGATGGGATAACAAAGGGCTGGATGATAGATGGGCAAAATTCTTCAATAAAACAAGCAGTCTTACTTTTTGATGACTCTGACAGCAGGGACATTGTGTGGTGCTGTGATGGCACGGTGAAGGTGATGGCACTTAATGAAGACACTGAAGATTGTGTGGATGGGGAAGTAAAGGACTGATGGATAGGTGGATGGATGGATGGATGGGTATACAGTCTTTCCTCCACAGTACTTACTTTTCAAGAACTCTAACAGCAGGGAGGTTATGTGGAGAGGTGATGGCAAGGTGGAGATGGTGTCGTGTGGTGAAGACACTAAGGAAGGTGTGGATGGTGGCCTCTACACGTCCAGGCCCCAGCTGTACTCGCAACACCTGCATCACCACCACCATCAGCCCCAGCAACTCTTCACACACACCTGACACCACAATGTAAGGGGTTGTGAATATATAAGGAGGTACAGTTTTAAGATTAGTGCATATGTTTCTTGTAATCATATTGTCATCAGCCATCTAGCAAATGAAAACAGCTGACTATTATAAGAACTGTATAAAAATGTATCAATTCTCTGTTCATCTTAAGTTGGTCCAGATGTTGTTCTTTTGCAGCTTTTTTCAAATGGTTCTTAGGCAGAGAAAGACAATACTATGGCTCTACATCCTTTCTATAGCACTTCTTCATGACTAGAATTATTTTAGTATTAAGATAATGCTGCAGCTCAGCATTCAACATGGAAAGAAGGCAATCTTAGGCCAAGTTAAAAGAGCAAAGCCTGCGGATGAAGTTGTGAGCCACAATTTGAACTGTATGCAGAACACCTGTACCTACTGGACTTACCGTACTGTAAAAGAGCAAATCAGTGTATTGGTGGTTCTTGTTATAAGCAGCCTCTTTTGACTTCCTAAGCACTGAAGTACTAGACTGGCAAGCTTTAGGATCTTTCACTTAATGACTTTGGTGTGGCATGGCATGGGACAGTGGTGTGGTGTGGCATGGGACAGTGGTGTGGTGTGAGAGGTTGGTATGGTGTGGTGCAGCTTCACCAGAGTTGCTAAAGCCTACAATCATGAAGCACCTTCTATCTGAAAATCATTAGTAAGAGATAAATAAAGCCATTTCTAGAAATGCATCTGCATTTAAAAATCTGAAGATGATACAGGAAGCTATTAGGGTGCTGGACATAGATAAGGGAGAGGAGAACTGGATGGTGAATGAGGTAAGGAAGAGGTACTAGAAAGGCTACTGTGATGATAAAATTGCAGACTTAGGTGACCAAAATAAATAAATCTATACATGGTACCAACTTGGGTGCTGGACGTAGATGGGGAAGAGGAGAATTGCCTGGTGAATGAGATCCTGGACACAGTGGTAGTACAGCTCTCGACTGGCTTTGTCTGTGTTGTTCAGCTGTTCCACCTGGTACCTCACCAATGAAAATGTTTCACACAGCTTTGGTGCCACTAAGAGAAGGAAGGGAAAGCAGGATGATATTAGTGTTTCTCTACATCAGCACAATCATCGCCATCATCATCATCATCTTCACCTGTCAGGCATGAAACCACAGTTTCACTCTCCCTAATCAGTCACCAAAACTCTCCATGTCATCATCATCCTTACCTTCTTCCCACCTATGGATGGGGAAAGATAGCTTCAGCAAACCCAAAGAATGAGCAAAAAAAGAAAAATTATCACAGAACTTTGGTGCTACTGAGAGCCATAGAACAAAGCTGGATGAAATTAGTCTTCTTTGCACAATTAATATATATCCATACAGTATATATAAATGAACAGCCTAAATAAAAAATAAAGTCAGTTCTCATTATAAGTAAGACACATGTTTCACATTATCAAAACTCCTTCCATAAAACTGGTATTCTTAATGAGTGGCAAATCAGTTTCATCAGTAACACTGGAACATTAGCAAGCAACTTTTCTATTTAAAAAAAAAAAAAAAAAAAAAAAAAAAAAAAAAATTGCTTATAATGAAAACTTACTGTATGATAGTTATTCATCCATCCATCATCCAATTATACGTTGCCCCATGAGAAGCGCAGGAGCCCGGGGCTAGGCAAGATTGGTCCTGACATTTAAGATGACAGTGACCAGCCTCACTCATCCCTGAGTAGCATTATGTGAGTAATAAACCCCAACCATCCCTTGCACAGAAACCTTCACCGGCTCAATCTGACTGGAGTGCCGTAATTACCCACTAAACCACCAGGCGCCAAAATTTGGTTATATGGTTACCACCCAGTATAGTAAATGTTTTCCTGGTGTACAGGAAACCATTTGGCTTGTCACTCAGCATAGAGTTACCCACAGGGAGAAGTAAGATGAAAGAATGAAGGAAAGAAAGACAGAAGAGGGAGTGTAAAGTCACCCACAGGCAGAAGGATGAGGAAAGAATGAAGGAATGAAAGACAAAAGAGGATGGAAGGAAAGAAGGATGGAGGAGAGGAAAGGGCAGACACCCGAGAGCAGCACTACATCGAGTGAATGGATGGTGAGCGCCCCCACCTACCACAATGATAGTTATTTATGGAAGGAATAAGTATGCTCAGCAAAACGTTTTCTTGCACAAATTTAGCTTTTTTGTGGGGGGGGGGGAAGATCATCATCATCAACACCATTATCATATTCATTATATCATTCATCATTAGTACCATAATATTCATCATCATCATAACATCATTTTCCTAATCTTTTTTCACCACTTATGGATAGGGTTTGGTAAGGTCCTGAAAGCAAGAATGATGGAAAACTATCAACAACATGCCCAGTGAAAAAGACCCACTATCCTGAAAGCAAGAATGATGGAAAACTATCAACAACATGCCCAGTGAAAATGACCCACTACTCTATCACTCACCATTCACACTCTCAACATGCTAATTCCTATAGCACCAAAATAAATTTTATGTGGGTGATTAAAGGATAATGAAGCTATTCTTGCTCTGATAATATTAATCTTCTAGGAGAAATAAACTTGAATTCAATGTTTCTCTTTACAGGCTTAGACATTAATAAAGGTATGTGAAAAAAAAAGAGAAATATAGAGTAAGTTCTTGTTATACAGCAGAGATATTTTCCAAAATAATAACAAATCTTTTTTTCATACAACTGGTACTGTAAATTCAGGAAAGTAGTACCAAGTAAATCAACTTTGCAGGTAGCAATGGAAATTTAACAGGCAATCTTTATGTAATTTATGGTGAATCTAATTACAAAAATGAACGTAACAAAGGTAACATATAACAAGGACTTATTATAATCTACGTGTATTTGTGTCCGAAGATTTCTAAAGATGTGCAGCAGAACAAGCTAAAAGTAATACTCTTTTAATCTTCATGGCCACCTAAAGCATGAGCAATACAACTGAGGACTACAGATCACCAACAGTAATATTTCACCTCTCCTACTTCTCACTTTTATATGCTAGCTAATCCTCCCACACTGAGAGACGCTTGCATGTTTCTCTACCCACAGATGAATCTCTGTGACATAATGCATCAGGATGAAAAGTGACAAACATGCCCTAAGAGTGAAAAAGATCCACTGGAACAGGTGTCTCAGAACCTGCTACTTTTATTAAACTTACTGGTTTCCTGCATTGTCTTGTCATCAGCCAGTGCCTGGACGTCAATCTTCCGCACCTCAGATGTGAAAGAGTTGATGAAGGAAGTAAGGTGATGCTTTCTTGTTTCTAACTTATGGTCCACTACAAAACTTGGCCAGGGTAAGAGTAGAAAATTGACCAATGCTCTCAGGATCAGCCCTCGCACCTGAAGTGATTAATTGGTTAAAACATATTATAGTTTAATCATGGTAGTTTAACATTATTCATCCTGCCCTATCCGTATCTTTTGGTAATCTTAAAGCACAAAAAGGAGAGCATTCCCTGGTGAACAGAGGATTACCATAGCGTAGTACTGGAATCCGAGGGGAGTCACATCACACCCCTTCGCATGCCCCTTCGTCATATTATGGCAGCCTTGTGCAAAGAAAACTACGTAGAATTTGAAGGACCCTATGGTGTGTGTGATGGGAATTTTATTTTAAAGGTAAAAACATCGTGTAAAGAAAAAAAGAAGCGTTTAATATTTTTATCGTTTTAAAAGACCTCACCGCTTCTCCTGAGACGGTTAATTTACAACAAGACGAAAACAAAGATGAGAGACTGTATCCATTTCCATTTTATTTTTCACTATTTCCACTAAGCTGTGTATCGATTATGGTGTGTTATACTTTTATAATTAGTTTGATTAGTTCATGAAATGACTCCTACAGTAAAGAATGGCCGAGTACTACCTAAACAGATGGATCGTGCACAGCCAGTCAGTCTGAATTACAAACTCTCGTGTTTGTGTTCGGTTAATTCTTACAAGTCTGCACTATTTTCATTTGGCTTGGCAATATATTTTGCTGGTGTAATTTGGTGTAAATTTGAATGAATATGACCTTTATTTTTGGTGCTCGTGATTGGTTTTCAAATTAACCCCTCCCCCTAGTGTCTTGGGGGACTGGTGGGATTTTGGGGTTCTGGGTGGGTGAATGACAAAACCAAGCATATGGGGCAGAAACGTAGTCAAAATCGACATGACCAGCCAAGGCGTATTCGAAGGGTTATTACTGACTGCATGAACCCCTTTGAAGTTATGCCTGACACTGCATTTTTCCTATGGTACAGGTTCTCCAAAGTCAGTATGCATACACATGTACAGAGTATTCAAGAACAAATGCCAGTCTTTAATAATAAAAGAGATAAGAACTGCTAACATTGAGAGATTATATTGTCTGTCAAACTTAGAAACTGTCATATGCTTTAATTTATTTTAGGATTTTAAATTTTAAGTTAATCAGTGTTACCAAGTGTTTGCCGCGCCTACCCACACGAAGGGGTGCGCTCTTACGTTTTCAAGATTACCACTTACGTTGAAGGTGTGAGCTTCCACTTTGAGCAGGGTGTGGAAAGGGTAACCCCGGCCCTCAGTTTCAAGACTATGGGCATATGCCCCTTCTTCCTACCTAAAGATGCAGTAACGTAGGGTTCAGAAAACAAAGACTAAGAAAGTACAAAAGCTGGAGAACTATCAACAGCCTGCCCACAGAAATGGGCAAGGCATTCATGCAGCATTCAAAATCTCAGTTGCCTGACACCACCTCACAGGCCTAACTATCTACTGTACACTTACTTTTTAGTGGCATTATTCTTCATGGATATGCTTCACATTATCTGCCAAAGTCAACACACTGGCTATCAGGTTAAAAAGGTGTGCCAGCCCCTGTCATATGCTGCTCTATACATATGGTACTTCATCCAACCAATTTAATCCACTGTCACCTCCTAACCTCATCAACTTCCAAAACATTCATTTTCACACATTCATTTACTACATTCATTTACCTTGGCCCACTACGCATCTTCCCACCATCACACTCACTCACACACTTACACACCATTTTCATCACCTTAACTACATCCAGTCTCTTCATATTACCATACCATCTATAAATACACTTTCTTACTCCACATCTTTTGCAAATGACATAAAACTGGAAGCATAATGACTTAAGAGATTCTTAAGTAACCTAAACACACCCACCTTTATGTCGGATGAAATGGCAGGAGCATGGACGTAAAGTGACTGGACTTGGTTCATCTCAAGGGCGATGGGAGAGCGCACCATGACAGACAGTGACAGCAGCAGCTGCACCCCACAATTCACAATCAGAGGAGGTGCCTGTAAATGGCCAGGGAAAGTATTTATAATGAGTCTTAACTAAATTACAAGATATTTAACCCTTCCAGTCCAGTGATGCATTTTGTTTTACTCTTGTGACTTTGACAATTTTATTCAGCTTATGATGGACTTTTCAAATTGGACGAGATTGATTTAGCCTTCATTAATCCTTTCACTACTAAAGGTTTGGCCTAAGATAAGTAATACTGTCTGGTGGCAGAAAGAATAAAAGACAAAAATGTCACTGAACAGAAAAGTTAAGTCTCCATAAGAGTTGATTATTAACAATGATTACCTATTAAAGCTCCACTGCTATTTATGCAGCTTATTTGCTGGCTTTCTCCCATTTTTTTTCACCAATAACTGCATGATGAAAAAGTTGTGATATTTTGGAACACTCATGACGAACAATGAGGATCATTTGTACAACAAGTCTTTGCTAGATGTTGGCAGTGTGGTTCACAATACTATAACATTTTCAATACATGCTCCAAAAACTGGGGAAACTGAGAAATCAGTTTTATAGGACGCAATGAAATTTTAATATGTTTACTTTTCTGAAAATTTTTGTGCACTTGATAGCAAACAAGAATGTCAAAAAGTGCAGTATATAAGAAGGACTATATATCTGCAACAAGTCTATGGGAACAGGTTCTTATCTGAAGGAACAGCGCATCTCTGGCAATAAATATTCTGTATGTCAATGATCAGTTAACCTATATAGATCAAATACAACCGTACTGGACAGGTACAGTTAGAGACAAAGCAAAGTTTTTTTTTTTTTTTAACCTAAGCCAAGTGCCAAATCCAACTGATCACTTCCCAACAGTTGATGAAATATATTTATAAAATTCCTCTTATTCCTACCCCAACATTGAGAACGTTGGTGGCGGCAACAAGCATCTGTTTGTTGATGGTGTGGCAAGTGTCCTGGTGCTGGTGTGTCTGGGTACCGCCAGGGTAAACCTGCACAAACTGCTGCCCATACAGCTGTGACAGCCAGTGGACCCAAGCACGCAGCGTTGATAACACCTGTGCATGGCTGCAAGAGACACACAGCACGTAATACCAGCAGCTCTAGTTATAAGGGAAAAGTGACCTGAGTGTGACTGTAAAAGACAGAATAATACAGTACAGGCAGTCCTATTTAAAAGTACTCTGAGCAAAGTAATAAGTAAAGCTAGCAATGTGTTTTATAATCTAATAACTTTTACACACAATGGTTACTATAAGCAGGAGGAACTAGAAAATTAATTTCTTAAATAATATCGTCATCATCGTCATTGTTGTTGTCATCGTCATTGTATCATTTATAAAGGCTCCAACATGCTTCCATGCATCAACTTTGGTCACCGAATGGCAGCTTTCCACGCTGCTCAATCTCTGGTAGCCTCCCTAATCAATCACTTATCCCTGAGGTCACACTCTATGACCCTGTCCCAGGTCTTTTCCAGTCTGCCCCTTGCAACCCTACCCATTATATCTGTAGTATGAATAGATAAATAGATAGATGAATATCAGTTAACATTAAATTTACAGATGCAGGTAAATGCCTTTTACTTACACTTCAACAAAATCAGAATGTAAAACGTCTACAGCAGTTTCAACCTCGAACAACTTCAGACCGGTGCTGTAATTTGCCATTTGAACTAATCTGCAAAAGAAGTTACACATTTCACATTAGATAATATTGCGAACATCTGTACTAGGGAGGTTGAAAGCAAATGTAGGTAAGAGTAAAGTAATGGCTGCTCAACCCTTTTTTTTTTTTTTTAAATGGAACGAAGAGGGAAATAAAGGCATGAAGCCTGCAAGATTCTTCCCTCCGAGAAAAAGTAAAAACTTGCTCTTAAAATTTGCTATAAAGATGCAAATGACAAAAACCTCAAGAAAACTGTAAAGAATAAGATAAAACTGCTAGGATATTGCTGACACCTGGTAAAGCTCCTCACCGAATGATGGCACAAATGGCTAAACATTTCAGACAGAGCCATAACATCATTAACCCTCAAAGGAACCGTAATTTCCAATTGGTTTCTGTGGCATGAACAAAGCTGACAACCAAGCTTACAAACCAGCTTAGGGAGCTGCCTAAAAAAAGGGGTTCCATGGCCAAATTAGCCAAGGAATTTGGTTATATTGGCATAAATAATATACCATCATCTTCGGTAGTGTTTCTACTACAACATAAGCAAATAAAAATGCACAAAACTGTTGAGTGAAAGTACAAAAATGCAGTGAGAATAACTGATCATGGGTAAAAATCACTTCGAAAAGAATTCCAGCCATCCTACTGAAAAATTTTGATGGCACCACTCAAAGGCAAAGCAGGTGTCTAGATGTACAGTAGAATTTCATGAGCTTTCTCATGGTATTTTCAGAATTTTACAACCAACAGTTTTTGAGAAAATCACCAAAAACTAAGAAAATCGCAAACAAGACATGATTGCTTTATCTTCTTTGGCAACCATACAATAGATGAGACAGTGCTGTCAAATGCTTACCCTAAGCAACCATACACTCCTCTATGACGAAACCAAGATTGACACATTTCCGATGAAAACTTGATTTCTGGTGAATATTTCTGTCCAAAATGACACAAAATGCATCACTGGTTACTCTTCAGCCCAACACTGATATGATGCAATTTGCATCACTGTTCCTGAGAGGGTTAAATTGGACACCAGTGTCAAAATATGATGTGCTTGGGACTGACAAAAGAGAGGTGAAATAGTGGATGATCTCAGTAACTTGGTGCAGTAATAGCAAAGACAGGTAATTAAGGAATGGAAGTAGAGAATACAAACTCAGGAATGAACAAGCTATTAATGCTATGGCCCATCAATGGACTGCTCTGCAAAAAAGGCCACGGTACAATTCTCTCACCATTCAACCACCACCATTAATACTGTGCCATTATATCTTTACTGTTCCAGGGATAGCCTATTAAGCCCAGACATTTAGGGAAAGAATGACCAGTCGCTTACGGCACATGAGAACAATAAATTCCAACCATCCCTGAATTTACCCCATCATTCAACCCTGTACATTTTTATCATCCCACAATAAATGCAACCCACATGCATGCTCCACCCTTATTAAGTCATTCAAGCATCACTGTGAGGTAGAACCAATCCACTGACAACCAGGTTGCAGGTGGGGATGCAACCCATGCCATGTGCCTACTGCATGTGTACTGTCTTACTACAATCAACACCTGCCAGGCTGATTCTTTGGAAGGTGGTTTACCTCCCCTGAATCACTGCTTTATAACCAATGTAAACTATGCCTCATATGAGGCCTGCAGCTCAGCAAGGGTGGTTAAAACTTTGCCAATACTTCTTGGCCAACTGTGTTGACAGAAGCATTACATGAAAATTATAAATATAAAATAAATAATTTGGTTTTACGCCAGGTATCCCCGAAGGGCTAAGGCGTTGCCCCTGGGTAGAGGACTTCTGTACTGGAGCGTGTAGCATTTTATGACCGGATGCCCCTCCTGATGTCTACCAATGACCCTTGGGTGGATTCGATCCTCCGACCCTTCGGTCAGAGCGGAGCGCTCTAACCCACTGAGCCACAGCGCTACAAGCATTACATGAAAATTGTTAAGTGATATCAATATGAAGCACACTACAAACGAATAGCCTATACAAGGAAGTGATACTCTGATATCCAGGATGAAATCAGAAATTTGGAAAGCATGACACAAAGCTTGCAGTGGATTGTTTGTAACAGTACAGTACATACTTCACCCAGCCAGGATGGCAGTCATAATATGTGTCAAGGGTTCAATCCTGATGAGATAAGAGGAAGTTTTAGCCACGTAATGGCACCAAGAGAAGTAGACTGGTGATCTGTTCTTCATTATTTCATGCTGGACCTCAAAAGGAACAATATGAGAATATACTGTATATATTTCTGTATAACAACTAGATGATGATGATGATGATGATGATGATAATAGCTAGACACGTGACGGTCTAGTGGTTTAAGGCACTCCAACCAAATGTGACATTTAGGAGTTTACCCAGAATTGGGGCCGAAGTTTATGGTTCATGTAATGTTAATCAGGCAAGTGACAGGTCACTCGCCCCTAAACTGTCAGGACTGAATACAGTAATCTAGCCCCAGTTATTTATACTCCTATGGGGAAATAAAGGACTGAATGATGGACAGATGGATGAAAAATGTGACAAACGAACTAATGAAGTGTTACACCTTTATACTTCACCCCATACTTGAATCGGAAAGAAGTTTGGAAGGTGTTTATGATGATGCAACAACTAAGTACAGTACATCCCAAACTCACTTTTCAATGACTTGGATGGCAGTGGAGGAGCGCTTGGGCAGCTGTTCACCCAAGAAGAGTGTGGACAGCCGACCCACCGCTTGCAGGAGGGAAGACAGGTCACGCAGGAGGCAGTGTAGACGCGGACACTCATGCTCGGCTGAAATATTTAATCGTCGTCGACCATTCTGCTCCACCATATTGGACTGCAGACTCAGGTACAACTTGGTGGCATCACTCCATGGCTCATACTGCAGGGATGGATCCAGCATTTTGTAAATGGATGAGTATAAACAGTTTTTAATAGACAATGAAGATAATCAACTATGGTATTTTGTTGTTTTATTGTAGTCAACAGCAGATCATTATATTCAGCTTAAGGGTGGAGTGTTAATAACCACACAACTATCTATCTACAACTAAATTTCTATACTATACTGGAAGAGTATCTAAAATCATCTTACCACAAGTGTAAATATTTGGTCAGGGAGAAGCTCTGCTATTCTTGCTATGAGCTCAAGGTTGCGGGTGAAGAATGAATGCCACTCGGAGACATCCTCACTAGTGCCAACCTCTCCATAATGTGTCGCGCTACTTTCACTGATTTCCTCACAGATTTCATGGTCCAGTTCCTCCAGTTCAGCCTAAGAACCATGGATTACTTTAAAGAACGGCTCACCATGCTTAACAGCTGGGAGATAATTCTGCCACATTATGATGCTTTCTAACACCTGCTACTTATCAATTTTACATACAACACCTTGCTATGCTCTTGAATACCATTTACTTCTTTCTCCGTAATTGAAAAAACACATTCCTTGAACTACAATACTGCAAATACTTGATATCTCCTGTACCAAACACCTTCCTCTAAAATTATGTAAACTGCATGACAATAAATTTAAAGAACTGTTTATAAAATATAATAATGTTTCTGTAAAAGATTGGAATTTATGAAGAGACATGAAAGTGAAATGATAGAGAGAGAGAGAGAAAAAAATGGGGGGGATAATCTTAGGGAAACAAATAATCCTTCCATACACCAGCAATAGTTCAGACTTACTTATAGCTAACAGATGATGATAACAAATCAAAGGCAACTTCATGAAAATACACCGTAGCGTTTGTTACTATTCAAACTACTTTCCGTATCTTAACAGTGTCCTTATGTAGTACCTGTATTTCTATATTCTCACGTTTATTTCCTTCTTCCATGCATTAAATAAAAAAAAAAAAAAAAAAATCCTATACTGTGAACCAACTAACCTGTCCACAGGGCCACACCCTCTATGCCATCATCCAAGATTCATTAATGGTGTGTATTAAACTCATAAATAAATATGAACATGACACAATTACCATACCACCAATTAAAAAAAAAAAATGGTTAGTTAGAGATGACTGTTATGAGAATGTGTGACTCTATGGACAAGATGGATGGTGTGGAGTATAGTTTTGTGTAATCTTCTGGTGCTGGTCTGAATAAAATACCCAAGTGTACCATATGCAGCAAAGATATTAAGGGTGGGTGAACAGTCTACTTCCCGTTGTGGCATTACATGATTAAAAAAAATAGCCAGTTACCTCTTGGGGATTAAATCCACAGTTACACTCTGATAAGGCCATCACTTTGATGAAGGCATTTTAACCCGCGGCGTCCCGTCGAAGTGAATTAACGTCCACACGTTTTGTCACTGCCAATCCCGTCGATGTACATAAATGCGAATCAATTGCAAGGTCCCTAATTTGCACAATTTTCAATTTTCGCGAGTGATTTTTGGCACGTATACACGGGACACCTTCCTCTACAAGATGCCAGGCAGGGACAATGCCTTACCCAGCATGACCTCCTCCCCCCCCTGCATGCCCTTTTCTCAGCAGTTCACCTGTTATCAGTGACCTGGCCAGTAAAGCCATGTCATGCCACGGTACGAAATTCAGGGCCAGAGTGATTCCCCAATCGATGACAATGTGGAGGACAAACATTAGAGGAAGAAACAGTCAGAAATGATGATCAGGTAATGTGGCAAAAAAAGGTCAGGAATGGTGATGAGTTAGTGAGTGAAACAATGCTTATAATGCCTAGACAGTATTACCGTTTGAAAACCAGGTGGAGGGATGGAGTTGAGAGGTATATGAGGGAGGGGGGGGTGAGTTGGGGGGAGGGGAGTCAAATGGCGGGTGACAGAGTGACTTGGAGGCGTTTTGTCTGCGGCCACCCTTTGCGGGATTAGGGCGTCGGGCTATAGATAGATATAGATAGAAAACCAATATACTCTCGTACTACATATAAATTCGTACCAAATAAATAAATAAATACCGTTTATGAGTGGTGTGGAATAGTTATCCTCCCACAGAACTCGTTTTCTTTGCAGCCAGCCTGATAGAAAACCCTGTAAGGTAAGGAGGTACTCCTACCTGGATCGAGTATTTTAAACCTCAGGTGAGCGATTTCTCTATGAATTTTCGATGTTTCTCACCAAAAGTGGAGGTTTGAGCCCAAAAATAGTCGGGATTGGGGGGAGTCAGTGGTGGAAAAGTGGTCGGGATGGGGCAGGTTAACCAACAAGACGACCCGGCACCAACACTACAAGAAACAAAACTGAAAACCTTTTTATCTGCAATAAGCAGGATTATGTGCTTACCTGATTGTGCCGTAGTTGTATTTTGTGCAAAATCCCCCTTGCCAGTGATATCAAAGCATCTTCATACCTATAAAACAACATAAAACAAAGAGGATTATCAAAAGCACAAGGAATATTATTGAGCTTGCACATTTGATGAAATATAATATGGATGGACCTCATTTAAGTCAGGGATGTGCTCCATGTAAATTTAAGGAACTGGCATATCAGCTTTAAAGACAGCAATGAAACTTTAGTAACAAGATTTCTATGAGGTGCTATCCAAAATTTTCCGGACTAATGCTATATAAAACAGAAAACTCACCATAGCTCCTACTGGCTGCCATCACCCTCAAAGTGGTTCCCTTGCACACTGATACACTGGTCCCAGTGCTTCCTCCATTGCTGGAGCACTCCTTGGAAGTCCTTTTCGAGTGTTGAGCACCAGCTGCTATTCCTTTTGGATGTCCTCATTGGTATCAAAACAATGCTTTTTCAGCATGATCTTCATTTTCGTGAAAAGAATGAAGTCACATGGCCAAATCCAGCGAGCAAGGAGGAAGGGGGACGATAGCCATGTTGTTCTTGACCAAAAACTCTTGGGTGCAGAGTGCACTGTGAGCCTGGGTGTTGTCATGGTGAAGTGGCCTAAGGTCAGGGAGTGGCCTTCTCACATCTTCACGCAGTTGTCGCCAAACATCACAGTTGAAGTTGGAATTGACAGTTTGGCCAGCTGGGACGAATTCTTTGTGCACAATCCCCTTCATGTCAAAGAAAATGATCAGCATGCTCCTGACATTGCTTTTCACCTGTTTGGCCTTTTGGGTCCTTGATGAGGCTGTCTGACCAAGAAATTGCATGCCAAACACTTGTTGAGTCATTGCCATGGTCTCTGTTGCATTTTTCCAGAGATTCGCACAATATCTGATGCAAATTCGCTGTTCCTTTTTTATATCCATCCTGAAAATCGTCACACAATACGTGCACAACAGCAAACAAATGAACGTCGTCAATCCCCAGGTCCACCTAGCTGTGTGGCACACTGACTCACAAAGCATGTTAGTACTTCCACCTAGAGGAGAATCGCACTACTACAACCTGTTCAGGCGTCACAATCCCAGTCCGGAAAATTTTGGATAGCACCTTATATAATTTACAGAAGATTTAATAGCAATGCAACTGTCAAAAAAGGTGATTTACAATAGAAACTTACTGTATTGTATTTATAATACAGCTGAGTATTTTTCTCCTTCAAGATATTTTACATACTTAGCAATGCCACATTTTAAGTGAAGAGGCTGGCAGATGTTTTACTTAACCCCTTTAATCCCATGACATATTTTTCTATTACATCAGTGTTCTATCCAAATGACTACTCAATTTACAGGCGTGCCAGGGTACTGAATGGCCAGGGTACTGAATGGGTTAATGAAAACTTAAATCCCTCCAATCTGAAGTCTCCTATGAGTAAAATAATCTAGGAATACCATGAATACAACAAAAATACCAAGGGTTAAGAGATACAGAAGGGCATCCATCAAATGGTTATCAAATTTTTATGTGCACCTGATGCAGTTCATCCTTTTAAAATGTAACAGGGTAGTGAATGTATGGGGTATTTACATCAGAATGGGAGCAAAGCATTGGAGATGATAATGACTATGTCAATGCTAACTAGATAGTTTCCTCTAAATTGCTATTATTGTGGTGGCCGAGTGGTTAACATTGGCAGCTATAAAGTTGGTGTCCCAATACTGCCAGTATTTGAATCCTGGTGCAGACAGCTGGCACCACCTGATTCAAGAGGTCCATCTACCCTTTGTGGGCTAGTAGCCAAAATGAGTGTTTCAGGTACACCTCGAGCGTCAACTGCGGTAACCTCAATGATGCAGTGGCCTTGTATCCCAAAACAGTGAGTGAATAATCCACCACGGGCTCAAAGGGCTAAGTTGTGGAGATGAACACTGAAGCCATAAGCCTCATGGTGTCTCTCCACACCATTACTTTCATCTAAGTTGGAATGTGAATTATATGGAGAAAGTTGATATTTTGGAACACTCTCCAGACTTAATGAGGGCTATGAGCTCAAATATACAGAAAACACAGTACATAAAGTACTAATACTGGATACATAAAATCAATATAAAAATAAAATGAAACTTACCTTGGAAGAGTGGGTTGGTCCTGAGATACATGCGTCTTGGCTGAGAGGTGGTCCAGAAAGATACCCCACACATCGAGACAGTTGAAGTACGCCTCCGCACTGTGCTGCCGAAAGGTGTACCGGAACAGCAGACCCAGGAACTCCAGCACGGGGAACTGTGAGTTGTTTTCAAACCGACGCAGGTGTACACTAACAAAAAGTCGCAGGAACTCGGTGAATTTGTCTATGTAGCTGAAAGAAAAACAGTGGAAGCAAATGCAATACCTGGTAGTCTAGATATAACTTGTTCTCAAACCTATACAAGTGAACATCAACAAAAAGCCACAGAATCTGCAAATCTAACTAGGCTAACAACCAAGCAACTACAGCTCCCTAAATGACATCATCACCATTAATGAGCCAGGGCTCAGAAAGCATGGAATGAGAAACACATGACAGGATGAGCCAAGCAACAGCATGTCTAGTGAAATGGAGTGGAGAGGTATGTGAATGAGTGGTGTGGGATGGAGACAGATCTGCCTGACAGTGGAGGGGAGGGCAATGTGGAGGCAATTTGTTACTGGCCACCTCCTTTGGGGTTAAAGAATCTGGTCATATATAGGCAGGACAGAAATTGTGGGACCTGACAATGACTTAATGATATCAATGAAACTTTCGGTGGTAATATTTCCATACAGTAATAAAGCTACTGTGGTCTTAACAGAAAAAAGAAAAAGCGGGGGCAGGGGGAAGGGGCATTAAAACAAATGACACATTTATTATGAGTTCATTTATGTCCAGTCACTAAAACTAACCTAGGATCAAGGAGTTGCAGATGCGAGGTTGTGTTGGGCTCGTCTCTCACCAGGCGCTGCAGGAGGTGGAATGTGTTTCTGAACATCTGGAGAAGGAAGTCCTCAAAATCATGGGGGACGCAGTTCTTGCTCATGATTTCATTGATGGCACCCATGGCCAGGACACCCAAAGACTCCCCCGGTGCTGAGTTCTTCTCCAGGGACCCGTTGTGCACACGGTTATGCTGTCCATATATCAGGAAGATGTAATGGTGGAGAAACTTAAAAAGAATTAGGAAGAACATACACACACAATCTCAGAGCAGAAGAGAGACGGTAAAAACACATTAACAGTGTCTCAGTTACCTAGAAATATATTATGTAAGGTCAATAAAACTGTCTGACATTATTCAGAATAACACAAAAAAATGTCCCTGGACTGAAAAGGCCACTGAGATTGTTTTCAACTCCCTACATATTGACATACCTCAACTAGGATGAATGAAAATTATCTGGCATTGGCCACTGAAGAAAAAAAAAAAATCTGTAGGCTCAAGGGGTCCAATGAACAACAGGTAATGACATACAGGGAAGGTACTGCAGGAGAACTATTAATGGGGAAAAAGAATGCAAGCAATGCAGAACAACTGAGATGGAAGTTTTCTGTTGTTGTTACTATGCTACCCCAGTCTGTCTGACCAAGCAGACCCATCATCTGCAGGCAAGCAATAAACGGTAAAAAGGAAAAGTAATTACCGTACAAAGAATAATATACAACTAAGAGAGAATAAATATCGTACATATGTCTGCAATTATGAATACCTAATAACTAGGTACAATACATAAACAATCAAGATCCTACATATATGAGGGTAAGGTAAGAAAAATTTGTCGCAGGGATAACATTTACAGCAGGTTAATGTGAGGGTTTGCTGTGCTGAGATGGATGCATGGAGCTTCTATGAATGACAACTAAGAACACTGCATTGCAAGAGAAAGATTTAACTTATGAGATATTACAGAAGTGATGCAATCCAGTAGTCTGCAGTGGCTTGGACATGTTGAAAAGATGGGGGAGGCTTACTGGTTAATGAAAGTCACAGGCATGGGTGTGGAGGGAAAAACATCTACAGGCAAAACAAGGAAAATGATAAGGTTATCGGTGAAGACCTCCAGAATGGGGTACTGAGTGGGGAAATGGCTCAAGACTGTGGCCCATGGAGCGCTGCCATCATGTGAAAAGACCTACATGTATCAGGATGGTCAATCATAAAACAAACCAATAACAGTCATATGTGAGATGCCAAGCACACCTGAGACACTACCTGTGGGTCAGCTCCGAGAGAGGCAAAGAGGAATATAGTGTTGAGGATGTGTGGTGTGATGAGTGATGAAAGGGGAATCCATGAGAAGAGATGTGTGAGGCAGTTGAGGGAGAGTGCAGCCACGGTCTCACTCTCTGTGTCGAGGGGAGGCAACACCCACCCACCACGCATGCTACTATTGCTCTCCAGGTTGTGGAACATGTTGCTTAGCAGTGTCCCTGGCAACAACACAAAAAAGGCACATTAATGATACATTTATCAATTTAACATCACGATCATTATGATTATCACCATCATAATCATCAACATCATCATTATGTGACAACTTCAATTTGAAAAATCTATTCCAAACAATATAAAATTGTAATATGGTAGGACGATATAGAAATATGACTTCACTGGTCTGGATGATGATGATGATGACTCACAGGTTAATGAACTTTTACGACACACAGCAAATACGCGAGTAAAGGCAATCCTTGTTTCAAGACGCAGATGTGTTTCAAAATACAGGTAATCCCTTAATTCACGCGAACTTTTTTCATGCGATTTCGGTTATCTACGAATTTTTCGTACAGTAATTAAAAAAAAAATTATTCAAATAAATAATTCTAATATACAGGAGAAATAAATAAAATATAAAAATGCCTACTTGCTGCCCGTGTGCATACATATATGTATGTGTGTGTGTGTACGTGTGTGTGGGAGGTCGGTCTACCACGCACCACAGTCAGTTTGAATCCGACGGTCGAACCATGCGTGACTGGCAAATCGTTATTTGTGGCTTATTTTTCTGCCTTCCAGTGATTGCTTGCCTTGTTTGCCAACATGGGGCCTAAGCGTAGTGCTAGTGATGCATGTGGTAACACACCAAAACTGACTCGTAAAGACATGTTGCTGACAGAGAAAGTTAAAGTGTTGGACAAACTTCAGGGAGGAATGTCGGCGACAATTCTCCGTCAGGACGATCCCCCGTCATTTATTTACATACCAGTTTATTTAGCAAGTACAGTACATTAGTTTTTTACTTATATGAGTTATAAAATTCCCCTGAAAATTAGTTATTAAAGTATTAATTAATCAATAATAAGTATATTAATAGAATGACGGGGAAACGTCTATGTTTTGACGATGAATTGACTTGATGGTGAAATGTCTCAGAACCATATGTTTGGGGTGAGTCAACTGTTCATACAATAAAGAAGGCAGAACATAGCATACGGGAGACAGTGAGGGCTAGTGCACCAGACTGTGCTAAAGTGTCTCCACCTACGCCTGTGAATTGTCTTGGAACCGTATGTTTGGGGTAAATGAGTCAACTGTTCATACAATAAAGAAGGCAGAATGTAGCATACGGGGGGCAGTGAGGGCTAGTGCACCAGCCTGCTAAAGTGTCTCCACCTACGCCTGTGCTTGTCAGGTTTCAGTTTTAAATTTCTTACAGTTTTGTTGTTTTTCATACTTTATGCTAGTTTGTAAGGTGTATGTAGTGCATAAACAGTATTATTCAGATGTAATATACTTAACAGACATGCGTGATTATGTGCACACAAGGGCAGAACATATACGCGAATTTACCACGTACGCGAAGGGTCTGGGAACCTAACCCTCGCGTGAATTAAGGGCTTACCTGTACTATATCACAATTTTTCCCATGCAACTGGCCCTGCACATTGTGAGAACTGGCAGATCACCATTATATTTATTAACCCTTTAACCGCAGGCTTGTTTTGCTTTTTCTTGTGGATCCCGCGGGCATATTCGCGCTCCGACAGACTCTCTTAAAAATATTTGCCAAAAATCAGTTATTAGTCCTAGAATATTAAAATCACATATGCTTATGGTACATACCTTCAGCTTTCTCCTGAAGTGTTTGTTGAGCCTTCGTTCAGTACCGTAGGACTTGTGGAGACCTCTGAAGTTGGGTAACGAAGTCTCCACTTTACACTTCCCAACAACTCGTAATATGATTACCACAGCCTGATATTATCACTAGAAACACTATTCTATGATTTTCAAATAATTTGGAATCCATACTCCAAAAAAAAAAAACACTGTGAAAGCAATGAAAATTACGAGGGCGTATGACCTTCCCACTTGCGCTAGTTTGCCGCTGGTGTTCTGTCATTTATTATTCATAAAAACACTCACAGTTTATATTTCTATTACTATATAACACTTATATATATCTACAGTCTTTACCCATTAGTTTCCTTCAGTAATAGTAGTTTATTGTCACTGTAGGCATTCAATTTCTTTCAGTAAAATACGTAGCATTCACTTTCTCGTCCTGTATACTAGCACTGAGAGTGAATGTCACTTTCACCTTCACTCTCAAAACTCATAGTATTCATACATGCTAGAGTGACACTATCACTTTCATTACTCCTAGTATATATACTCGTATTCTTATAATACAACTCATTCACATTTCTATTTACGTTCTCTATTTTATTTATACTTTGGTCCGGACCCCTTTGATCCGGATTTCTGTTAATTCGGACAAAATTTAAAAATAATAAGCTCCAAAAATATGTTGAAAGTAATTCTAAAGTCATTTTCCATATTGGCGCGGAAAGCAATCGTCATTCGTTTAGTCTCGAATCACGCCAGGTCGCAACATGGGCGCCTGTTTAAACACATGCTAGCATTCGTTCCATCAACTAGTTCACCAACCATTTATATTTTTACGCTGTATTTCAAAAGTTAATCCTCCTTCCCATGCCCCTTAATGCAAGTGTAGCTTCTGCAATGAATAAAGGTGTTAAAAGGAGGAGTTTGCTTACACAAAATGGGTCAGAATATTCTGCAGTGTTGTGATTACTGTAGGTTATTTTTTGCACTTAAATGTGCTTTACTTGTACATCAAACATTAGCTTCTTGCCCATATGGGCGTTATCAATATGCCACAGATGACAATGTGTTTTTTGCCTACATAAGTTTTATTTTCATTCCAAATATTACAGTTATTTAATTAATTTATTTTTTTGCCTACACGGGCCTTAGTCACTTACTGCAATTTAAAATGTAGGCTAGTTTCTTGTCATGGCCTTACCTGTAAATTATGCAATACAAAACTATCGTACATGATTAGTTTGGTTATTTTAGTATCCTTTCATCTTTTGCAGTTACGGAGGGTTGACATATGCCACATATGTTAATAATTAACAAACATACCATATGTAGACAGTTTTTGGTATGAACTGGAGATTACCCTGATGGTCCGGACAATCTGTTAATTCGGACAACCCTTCCCCCCATATAGTCCGAATGAGAGAGGTTCTACTGTATTTACATTTCTATTTTATTTACACTGTGTTATGCACTGTCACTTGATGTAACTTATAAAACTATTTTCCACTGTTCACTTATATTTACATTCACTGCTTTCACTTGCTGTTTACACATTAGTTACACATTATTTACAATTCTACTTGCACTGTTTTACTCAATAGAAAGATCGTAGTCACTCTTTATCAATTGTCGGCCCTTTACCTCTTTCCACACGAGGTTCAGTAGGGGGTAAAGGTCACAAGGCCCTTTGCATGGGGCTAAAAAGTGGCGGAAGTTAGAAGGAGCAAATCAGACGTAATTTCACCTTGAAAGATGACAGTGAACTGATAGTGGTGGCCTCCTGCCGCCTGGCTAGGGTGAGTGCAATACTGCCAACTTCAGCCCTGTGAGACCTGCTAATATATAGCAATGAAACGATTGGCAGGAAACCAAGACAATACATAATAAATTAGGTATTTCCAGGTGAATGTAAATATCTCTTAGGCTTCTCCCTTCCCTCCTTATATGTATATTTATTACTAAAATAGATTATACGGCATATTTCAAGGGGAAATAAACAGCGAAAATTAGCGAATGAGTGCACACGAGGTGTTGTCAGGTGATAATTAGCCAATTCCAGGTGTATGGCACTATCACTTACCTTATTTCTTTTTTGTATATATTATTTGATATAAGAATAGGGCATAGGGCTCATTTCAATGGATGAAATCAGTGGAAAATTCCAGGGATGATTTACTTAGCGTAGAATACAGTGTAGTGGCCTGCAATAACTAGGTAGTTCCAGGTGAATGTAAATATCACTTAGGCTTCTCCCTTCCTTTCTTATATATATTTTTATTACGAAAATAGATTATACGGCATATTTCAAGGGGAAATAAACAGCAAAAATTAGCGAACGAGTGCACATGAGGTGTTGTAAGGTGATAATTAGCCAATTCTAGGTGTATGGCACTCTCACTTACCTTATTTCTTTCTTGTATATATTATTTGGTATAAGAATAGGGCATAGGGCTTATTTCAATGGATGAAATCAGTGAAAAATTCCAGGGAAGATTTACTTAGCGTAGCACGGCTGGGCAGGCGAGAGGATAGGGTAATGGAGGGGAGGTAGGGAGGGGAGTCAAGAATGGGGAGAAATGGCTAAACTGTCAACAATGGATGGGAGTACAGATGAGATTAGGAGTGCTGACTAGTGCTGGACATTGGCAGTACTGATAGATGATACAAGCCACCACTTGAAAGCCCGGGCGAATTCAAAATAACACAGAATCACAAAAGTGATGTCCTGCAGTATGATCCCTTGCCCCCAAGCGTCATGAAAGTGATGCCCCATGGTTAAGGGGTTAATAAAATATAAAATGGCATATTTCTGCTTTTTACTGAGGAATTAGCAGAACAAATAAAAGAGGGACAAATAACAAGGACTTCTTAAGGCTTTCATCCAACTATCAGATACAGTAATCTCATTCAGTATGAAAGAAATGTTACATAAAATGACTCTGTTCAAACCTGACAAAATCCTTATTGTCTTTCAGTTCAGTTGATGACTAAGTGAAATCTGACTGAGGGGTTAATTGGTCAAGTAACCAAGGAGACTCATTCCTACCTCATAACCATGACTTAGTATTCAGATTCTGCTGAAGGCCTAATTCTGTCAGGTGAAAATATACCAACTATACTTCTTTGACCATAACTAAACCAAGAACTTCATCTTTTAGCAGCTTATCATGCAGCACAGTGACAGAAAAAGAAAGTGCTACAGTTCTACATCCTTTCCTCAGCACTTCTGTGACTAGCATCATATTCAAGTGTTTATCTAGTGTTACAGGTCAGCATTCTTGATGGAGAGATGGCAACTTCAAGCTATGCTGAAGTGAAAAGAGTATAGTAAATTGGTTAAACTTATCATAATTCCCTGCAAATACTCACAATGGCAACAGAATACTAACCAGTCTGGATGGGCGATGATGATAGAGTGGAACGACTGGGTGAGTGGCTGTGGGAGTGTGTAGGGGAGGGAGGTGGTGTTGCTGTCACTGCATTCTTGTGCTTCTCAACCACACCTTCCAATAACCCTGCAAGTACATCATTATCATTATCATCCCTACCTCTGTTCCCTGATAACTCTGCAAATATATCATCATCATTATTATTATCACTATAACCCTAACCATCTTTCCAAATAACTCTCCAAAGGGAAAGGGTCTTGGCTGCCCCTTGAAGGATTCTACAAGTCAGCTGCCTCATGGATAATGGCAGTTTACTGTATAACCTAAGCAGTGCATATGAAAACTCTTCTCAGCTTAAGTTGTATTCATCTATTTGTATTTTGCAGAATACAGTTTATACTCACCCTGTCCTGCATTCACTTGTATGAGTGAAGACAAATATACACTTGTCTCCAATCACACAGCTATCAAAGACTTCATAATCAAATATGAGTAAATGGCTACTAAAGTGAAAATATATGAAACACAACATGATCTCTGATAATATTTAACTATCATGATGGCTTGTATATAATTAAAAGAATAATTGGGATCCTTTATGAATATGGCCCCTGACCTGAGAGCAGTGTGAGCATTGTAGGAACTTGCTGGGAGAGAAGTCGCCGCAGCTCAGTCCGTCGGGAGTATGACAGCTCTTCACGAGGGCATGCCAATTCCTCACTGATGGTTTGCAGGAACACAATACACAACACCACTGTATCAGGACTCCGTGATAACTGAAAGAGGGTACCAAAGAGTTTTACCTTTATCATTATTAACCATACTCTAATTCCTACTCAAACACATCTATTACTCTACCCATCGTCCAATCTCCATTAGGAATACGGTAGCTATGTGGCTTCCCTCTTGTTTCATATACCTTTCCGTCCCATCCCCTCACTTTAATTTTGGTCTCCCTCTCCTTTTCCCCTTCACCTCACTCACCTACACTCTCGTACTTAATTTCTCACTCTTCCTTCTCTCCACATGGCCAAACCATTTTAGGATATTCTTAACCACTCAGCCCAAAAATAAAATAAATACACCCTTGGGTTGCAGGGATTAACAAGACGGTGAAAGGAATTGACTACAGTATTTGGTAGATAACACGAACAGGATCTACAAAGAAAAATACCAAAATAAATGTGTAGATGGTAAGGCCTATTAAAAGCCAGGATTCTAGGAGCTTGCATGATGAGCAAATGAAGTTCATAGTTCTCCCACTTCTGTGCTTGCTTTACTGGATCCTACCTTATACAGTACCAGCACAGGCAGACCCCAATATACGATACCCCAGATTAGAGATGGGGGTAGAAATATCATCCTACGTCGTCTAACGATGTCCAAAATCCAGTGTAACGAAGGGTTTAGATTTTTTTTTTACCGATTTTGATGATATTTTAGACTTAAATTTTGTGTTTAGGTTGATTTATAAACTTTTTAGAATTAGATTATTGTGTTTTAGTCACAGATGGGGTGAACATTGTCTTTTTAGGGTACAGTTTACTAAGTTTGATTTTTCCAAATCTATTTTTTGATGATTTTCTGATTATATTTTTGGGTTTAGGTGATTTATAAACTGCTTTTAGGCTTAGTTTAGCTTGTTTTAAAGCCATCTGGGGGTTCAGGTTAGCTAGAACTTGTTTTTGGACTCATTTACGTGGGTTTAGGACTTGGCTGGGGGGAAAACCAAGGCTCAAAAACGCATCCCTATACATGTTAAATCTACCCCAAGAATTGATACCCCGCCTAGCGATGGGTTTTTACTTAAGTAATTGCACTGTTAAACAAGGGTATGCCTGTACTTAAACAAATGATCAGGATGATGATGAACATGGTGAAGGATGGAAACAATATAATACCCGCTAGTAACGTTGGTGAAGAAATCTGGGTAGGAGTGCGGCCGCGAGAAGCAGGCTTTATCAAAGTGTGTCCGCCAACTGTAGGGAGTTACCGGAAATCATATAATTCTTATGTTGCTACTCCTCACCCTGCCCTAGGGTGGGAAAGGAGATCTGGATGATGATGATGATGATGATGATGTATTCTTTATTATATTTCTGCTGCTACTGAATGATTTTATTCAGTTCTGGAAGACTCTCACCCTGGAAGAGTCAAGCCCAGCCTTGACAAACCCCTTCAATATCAGGCCCTTTCTAAGTTGAATAAAATTGTCTGGTATGGGCAAAATAAACTACAAATGACATCATTGGAATCAATGTGTTTGGATCATGCAAAGAAAACCATAATACTCACTGATAAAACGTTGGTGAAGAAGTCTGGGTAGAAGTGTGGCCATGAGAGTCGGGCAATGTCAACCACCAGTTTGACCAGTTTGTTGCGGATGTAATATGGCGCGACTTTATGGTTCTCCAGGACAAACCGGTACAGGGTTGACCGAATCTCTGTCCTCTCCTCTGCCATTAGCCCCACCCACTGCTTGTTGATGATATTCTGTGGTACAATATGCAGGGTTTTATTTTAAGTACCTTTGGAGATTTCCTAACACTTTTCCCTTTGCAATTTTCTCTGAACATTACACCTTAACAACACCTTGTATATTACTAACACACACTGTGTTGATATGAAACACACATACATACATACATCATCTCATACCATACAATGTTATGGGGTAGTATGCAAAATAAGCCACTAAAGAGGAGGAACTACAAAGGTTCCTATACCACCGAACTACAAAGGTTCCTATACCACCTAGAATACAAACAAGTCTGAGTGATGATAACAAATAGTAGATAGGGTATAATGTTGACAATACAATACACAGAAGCAGCCTGTGCCAAGATATGTCACTGGATTAAAAAGGTTAATAAATAATGGTCATACCTCTAGTGTCGTGAGACAGTACATGGAGACATAAGAGTTGTGAGTGTGTGCAAGGTAGTAGAGACATTGCTTCCAGGCTCCTCGCTGTTGCCCAAAATTACTAAGGATGGTCTCAATGTCCCGTTTTCTGGTGTTACTGGTGGCTGGACCAAAAAACTCATTCATCAGCCCCTCCAATGCTCTGAGAGATTCTTGGTCCGTGGCCTGACAAGACAAGGTATGGAAATTTAACATGTGGTACAAGAAGAATAAGATGCTTGGAGTAACACTTTGAGTGCAAACCTTTACTGACGTACTGTACAAGGGTCCACCCAAGTGAACTTTATCTAGATAATGAAAAAGCTTGCTAGACAAATGTTGTATCACAGTAGAGGCTTATCTTAAAAACATGCTTTCCTAACAATACTGTTGGTATCCCTTGCCAAAAAATAACAGCATACTCATGGGTAATGAATGGTAAGTACAAGTTTACATCACATGTTCACTGACCTCTTTCAATAATAATTCATTGCTGGTACTACATTACTGCAGTTCAAGAGTAGACTGAACTAATATTTCAACAATTTTTTTCATTAATAATGATGTCTCTCATATCGATACAGATATTTCTGAACCCAAAACTTAAATATATAACTGCTCTTTTAACAGAAAAAGGTACTGTACAACACTGAGCAGTAGCTGACTAACAAGAGAATCATCAACATCACCATCAATGTAAATAATTTTCCCACTTTCACAAAGAGGCAGCCATGAGCAAATCATGCTGCTAATATTCATTCATATTAAGGCAAGGAAATCTTAAACTTGCTGCTGTTGTTGTTGTGGCCTCTGGTTCACATACACATGAACCAAATGTAATGCAAATATTGGCGCGCTCACTGAGATCTCTTATGACCACCAAACTGACAGTCTGTGTTGTAAGAAAGAGGTACATCATCATCATCATCTGATACTCTGCTCCCTCTTTGGAATGGCCTTGACAGAGATGCCTCCAAAATACTCCTCTCTTCCACAAAACATACAGTCTTCCTTTCAGATGGGAAATGGACACAGCGGAGGCTGTCATGCAGTACTGGTATCAAAAATATACCCAGACAATGGAGCTGGCTAGTTATACAAACACCCATTAACTCTGTTCCATCAACCCAACTCAGGCAGGTACGCTGCAGTGCCAGGTCAAAGCTGTGATCCTGAAGCATTACCCTCAATCTCACTTTCAGAGACTTCTTAAGCACCCAGTGTTTATACATTCTGTGAATCTGTCTATACCAAAAGGTGAACAAGGTGGGGATATACGGTACACTACTATGTAAGAAGCAAAATCAGATGGCAAAGAAGGTTGGATTTGAGTTTCTACTGGTACTGCTGTGGAGTAGTATTAGCAGAGAAAGAAAGAAAGAAAGGTGAGTCCAGGTTAGGGATTTTAAAAGTCAGTTTCACAATTAAGGAGAAGTATGGGATAGATGAAATGATTACTGTACTTAAAAAAAAAATTACAATGTTCGAAGATAAGTGGTGGTTAATATAACTGAGCTCAACAGTAGTGGGAAAAAAATAGATATGTACAGTTTACTGTACGTACTACATGATGTAGTGTACTAAGTACTGGCACCCACTATCCATTCACTTAATATACCAGTATTGCTGTCTTAGGGTAGCATACTTCTACACCGGGTGACAAGCTAAAATGATTTCTGTAACCCAGAAAACTGCTCACAATATTGGATGGTGACTATGTAACCCATAAAAAGATACTCCATGGTCTAGTGGGTTATGGCATTCCAACAGAGATGGCTCATATGGGTTTAAATCCCATGGGTTTAAATCTTAAAAAAAAAATAATAATAATATAATAATATATATATCATCATCATCATCATCATCAGCTGTTTGAGTATCCACTGCAGGACCGGCCTATCCCGACCGAAGTCGGGACGATACAGCCAATGTATCTCTACCAAGTGGCTTAGGCTGTCTAGTAGAGATTGTATGTAGAGTGAGAAGTGCTTGTTAGTGTAATTGTCGTGTTGGAGTGGCTTTGGATGTGTGTGTAGTCTGTAAACCAAGTGTAATCGGCCCGTGCAAGCCGACTGGGTGCAAGCATACTTTATAGTAAGCGACACTGGTTCAACCACAGCACCCCAGCTGTCCGCCAATGTAGTACATGGCCGGGTGAACACTCCCAAAGTTTATTACCCCGGCGGGGGGGGGAACCCTGGCTCACCCGTGTGCGAAACGCACACTCTACCACAGAGGCTCCAATATATATATATATATATATATATATATCATAATAATATTGTAATCTACATGACAGCTTCCTAATCTCTTAAAAGGTTGTTTACACTAAAAACACATAATCAAGAATCACTGATACTGTACTTAAAAACAAAATATCCTTTTATTCCCAAGGCAGTAATAGTACTGTTATCGCTGTCACTCTAGGTTATTCTGAATGTGATTCCAGTAGACTGCAGGCTTTAGTTTTCCCATTTCTGAAGTCTACCCTCCCCTTTCAGGGGACACGGAGGGAACTGAGGGACACTTGCACAGCCAAGTAATGCTGTCGTTCGGCCATGTCAGTGCCACCACATAAAGCGTCCCTCTCCGGCACCTACCCCCACGATGAAACATATTTTTACAAGCAAGCTAAAGTTTAAGTTACTGGTATTCATTTAAACTAACTGATACTCACCATTATAAATACAGATGAACGGACAATCTATTTGAAGTGGACAGGGCTACCTTCTGTAAAAAGAACATAATATCAGCACACAGTACTAATATAACTACTTAACAACACTGATATCATATAATACACAAAAGAGTTAGTTTATCTGAGGGGCATGATGAATGTGGGACGAGCAGAAATCAGCTACATCGGTAAAGTGGACAGAGAAAATGTTGGGATCTGCTGCTTTTCCTGACTACAAAGGGACTCTCCTTTTATGCCAAGGATACTCTGTAAAATGTGTGAGAAGTATTAATAATTATGGTAGGAAGACTTGGCCTAGAAGAGGATGCATGAAGACTGGAATGCAAACATGAAAATGTTATGGCAGATGAGCAGTCTTACGAAGTGACAGAACTAAGAACAGTATGCTATGATATAAGAAACATCAGAGAGGTAGGAAAAACTACTACCAGTATTGTGGGTTGAGATGGTTTGCTTATGCTGAGGAGAAAGAAGGATGACTGACTCAGGAGGCCTACAGGTGAGAAAGTGGAGAACAGAATTCCCAGAGACAGAAGGAAGATGTGGGGCGAAATCCTGCATGGAGACCTCCTAGACAGTGGACTGAACAGGGAAATGACTCAAGACTGCAACAAGTGGAGATCTGCCATTAGCTGAAAGAACCTACATATGCCAGCATGGTCAATGATCTCTCTATGTAAATGTAAACTGATTTAATATAAAGCAATCAAGCAATAATTCAGTCACCTGATGTCATGTTTCCTCTATAAGAAATCCTCATAATGAGGGTGGCTGTACTGTAGTACGGTATAGCTAATTCCTTCTCAACAGCTGCATGAAACTGTAGGGAAAAATGAATCTCACATGTATAAAAATATCTGTAAAACAGTAAGAGTCTCATACTGTATTTCAACTCTATGCACTTATGGCTACATGCTTCCCACCCTGAATGATGAATGCTTTGCTAGTTATCAATTCTGCAGCCACATTTCACTCTCATGGTGGTGCTGCACCTCCCAGGGTTGATGGTAGTTACTGTATTAGTTCAAATACTATACAACAAACAAAAAGGTATAAAAGTGACCCCAGAAAAAAGAAAAATCTGGTAAGAACATGACTTCAGATTGTTTCAGCCAGACCACTGGATGAGTAATATTAAAGGAAATGGGTTTTCTTTACTAGTCATCAACAATTAAAACAAACTGCCTCAACATGTAATGACAGCACCAAACATAGCCACGTTTAATTACGGATATGATAAACATATATACATGAAGTAGGGTAAGGCTGGTAATGCTCAAAAGTGGAGAACATTAAATAATCTCTTCTTGTTCTCCCATGATAAATAAATGGGTAAGCACTGATAAGAGAGAGAGGACTTCTTTTTTTTTCCCCAGTATTACTACATAAGCATTATTATATAACCATTATTACAGTTAATCTACCTTAACTTAACTGGAATTTTCATCATTTTGCAGCTGATTTCCCATAACTTTAGTTCAGTGGCAGAGTAAGGTGATGCTACGGCTCCACATTCTTTCTGCAGCACTTCTTAATGACTTATACCATATTTTAGTGTTATTCACTGACTACAAATCAATGCTTAAGACAGAGAGATGGCATTTTTTTACTAGGTTCAATAAGAAAACAGTACAAGAAAGCACTTTTGGCTACTACAGGAAATACTTCTTACCTCTGTGCTCAAAGGTATCTAATGAGCCTAAGATGAAGTATTTAGGACTAAGCAGACCACCTCAGTGCTTGAATCATGAAACACAAATCTCCAATCAACAAATAACAATGTGGATCAGTAAGCATTAAAACAGGCCAAACGTTGAGCCAGGAAGATCCCTTATCACATAACCTAGCAGTGTCAAGGCCGGGATTACAGACTCCAACCTACCCTTCCCACAGTTATCTTTATGACTATCCTATACATTTCCGACCCAAAATGAGTTCTGAGCTAATTCGAGAGAAACTGGATTCATTGCAGGCAAACTGGGTGTAAGATAAACATGTATTTCTTGTTTATTTTACTTTATCACCGTCCCTCTCGTCATGGCTGTCGCTACCATTCATTATCTACAGCAATTTTTTAAAAAGTTATAAACAACCTTGACTCGGTTTTCACACAGCAGCAAAAAGTTTAGGGCTGGAGGAGACTGTTACCTGGTGAACTTGAGGGAAAGAGTCATTTTAGTGGAGTGATTTAGTGGAAAACCAGTGCCTGCCTCAGTGGCTTCGCGTCCTTGTGTTTGACAGACGACAACACTCATTTTATATGCCTATTTAATTACCACAGTAATGGTACCCATTCAATTATTAATAATTTTTACAAGGTTAACATGTGATTTATATCAATACTTCTTTCATATTGTAAGTCTACAGATGAACATGAATGTTATTCCAAATAAGATTTTTTATTTTTACAACAAAAATGATAACCATCGCTTTTTAAAAATAACAAAAACATTAAGAGCATATGAATAAGTTAATTACGTAAGTTATGGACTTTAATATTTTTGTTCACGCAACTACGAAAGCAAATCTCCAGTCGCCATATTGCCGAGGTCAAAACAATACCGAGGAGGGTACGTAGGTTCTGGAAGATTTAATCAAATTAATAACCTGTATATGCTTGTAGTTTGGTAAATACCAGTGTTGGTATTTCAATAAGCAGAAGTGTACCAGGTTTGAGCTGCAGAGACAGTAAAGGTAAGAAATATGCTTTGTACCATAAAGTAATGTATCCTTCGGCCTGTCTTCGTGGGTCTCACGTCGCTGAACCATTAGATGTATTGGCTGAAGCTGCATTGTTAGGAGAATATTTGTGTTCTGTCTGACAGGTTTTGCTCTTGATCGTGCAGTAGACTGAATAAGTATGTGATTTTTTTTTTTTTTTTTAGCTTCGAGGGGATGGATGTTTTTAAATCAACTTTTGTCCTGTGTTCATTATCAGCTCCATTTTTGTTTTGGTTGCTCTACAGCCTGGTGACCCAGGACCCTATTCGCCAAATATGAAGCCGATGATCCTTTTTCAGAAATATGAGCTTTTCTTACAACTTCATTGTTTTTCTTTAATTTGCATGAATTTAGTGTTTCTGAAGGGCACTAGTAAGAAACACCTTTCTGCCTTAACTTAGGCTCTCCAGCTCAACACCTAATCCCATTCTTGGTGAGGTGTCAAAGCCTGTCGCCCTTGTTGAGCTGCAGGCCTCACATGAGGTACAGTTTACATTGGTTATTAAAGAGTCACTTAAGGGAAGTAATATATATACTGGGTAATTGTTTACCAAACAGGTGTGTCGATTCCAACTAAATTATAACAGACTCACAGACTCAAGGAAAGTAATTTTGGTACATGTGCAATACAGATAGGAAAATGTTGAGTTTTGACTGCAGAAAGTGATTGAAAAACAAACAACAAACCAAAGATAATTCTTTACCAAACAGGCACAGCAATTCCACCTATAGTATAACAAACCCACAATCTCAGGGCAAGTAATTTTGGTACTTATGCAACACAGACAGTTAACTGCTGAATTGTGATTGGAGAAAAAATATATATACCTTTTCTGGGGGGTATTTAAGGAAGTAGCCAGGTCTCTTGCAGCAGTGTTTAATGACAATCTCCATGTGGCTGCTTTGTTTACCAACCATCACTCTGACTGGATGCGTCAGTGTATCCTGTGTCAAACTATGGGAATCTTAATGATTTAACCAGACCCAACCTAACTTTCATTTGACAGCCAGCTTTCAAATTTAAAAATCTGCATTAGGAATGTTAAATATGGCCAGCTTCTGGTAGACGCTGGCGGAATATTAATGCATTCTAAATCCTCATTTATAGCTTTCAGAGATAAGTTTATAAAAATGCCCAGTAGGCTAGCTGTGGTAATCAACGAAAAATGACAAGTAACCTGTGAAAGACTCTTATCAATAGAAAATATGAAAAGGCCATGCCCATTTGGTCAGGAATTAATAAAACTAAATACTGTATACCTATTTTGGGATATTTAAGGAAGTGGCTATCACGTGTGGCAATGTTTACTGATGATATCTCTGACTGGCTGCATTGTTTGCCAACCATCGCCCCAACTGGACTCATCATTGTATCAAACATACTCAAATGTAGGCAAGGAAAGAAAACACTAATAACCATGTCAAAGCTCTGGGAAACGTAGTGATTTAATCAAACCTAACCTAATCTAACTTTTGGCAGCCAGCTTTTAGATTCAGAAACGTACATTAGGAATATTAGATATGGTTACTGGTAGACATCGGCAGAGTATTTGCGCATTCTAAAGCCTCACTTACAGCTTTTAGGAATAAGTTTATAAAAATGCCCAGTATCTGTGGTAATCCAGGAAAAATTACAAGTAACCTGTGAAAGACTCATTTCAATAGGAAGTATATACGGTATATATGGAAGGGCTGCACCCATCTGGTGAAGAATTGATAACTACTGTACTGTACAGAGAATTAGCCTGGCTTGGGTTAATGCAGTTTCTCATGAGCTTTTTGGATTCAAGGTACCATCTGTACTTCCTTATCCAGAGATATTAAATATTTTGTGAGCATAGCCTTCAATACAGCCAATCACACCCGGTGACATCTCACAGATACTCACAGAAGAGCTTCTGGAAGAGGCTTACACCTGTGACTCCAGCTCATCTGCACTGCCCAACTTTTGACAATGGATGTGTGTGGTGGAGATTAGCGCTTTATAATCAAATTTCTGTTCTTGATTGGCCTGATCACAATTTAGCCTTCTGTATATGAAGTAATGAGCAAACTGCCAGCATTACAAGGCACCTCTATGCAATGATACTCACAATAATCATTTTTAAATTCAATGAGTTATTTAAGAGGAGCCTGTGGAGTCACATGGAGAGACAGGCTGATGAATGAGGATATAAAGGAGCGTTGTGGTGTTGATGTTGATGTGATAGGAAGCATTATGAGGAACACACTGAGGTGGTTTGGCCATGTGGAGAGGATGGAGGGTGAAAGACTGACGAAGAGAGTGTATGTGAGTGAGGTGGAGGGGGAAAGAGGGAGGGGGAGGCTGAGGATGAGATGGAGGGATGGGGTGGAGAGGTATATGAGAGAGGGGTGTGTGAGTTGGGAGCAGGGCAGTGAAATGGCGGGGGACAGGGCGACTTGGAGGCGATTTGTTTGTGGCCACCCCAAACAGGATTGAGGCGTCTGGCAATAGATAGATAGAAATTCAATCAGGATGCTTTTAATTCCACCTTCATGTACAAAAGTATGCCTCGACCTTCATCACTGAACACATTTTTTTTCAACTACAGGTATTTCATATCCTTTGAGCTTACATTCAGAAACAAGCCTTTCATATCTTAAATGTTTTGGTTTTACTCCATACGAACCATTATACATTTCTGGTTTATGTGCCATCATCCATGACCTTGTTGTGAGTTCCAGAATTTTATCCTTATTAAATATGTCAGCATTACCAAACAATAAAAAGTTTCCCAGCACCAATTTCACTTGTGTAGCTATTTACATTATGTTGTTGAAGGATTTCCCTCTTTGTTACCTGATCTCACTTCCTCTTGTTTACTTCTTCATCCAGTAGTTTTACGATTCTTCGCTTCCTTGGTGGTCCCTGTACTACATGCTTCTCCATTGTTGCTTCAATTTTTTTTGCTTCCCTCCTTAATGATGTTTCATGTTCTGCTTCTCTCAGTGTCTTATCGTGAACCACGCTCACATCCATATACTCCTGATTTCATTGCAGTTTACGTATAGTTTTGAACAGCTCGTTCATAAATTAAAGATTTGTGAATGCCTTATGCATAGACCTAGGCCTCTTTCCATCAGCTGACACCATACCCAGTCTTACCACTTTATTGACTTTGTCTGATTGAATGGTAACATTACATACACTGGGTAATTTCAGTAGCCTACAGTACGTTGTTTTTGTCATGCTCGTTCCATTCATGGTGTACCTCGGATTGTGGTTCAGGTACTCCAGAAATCACTGTGTTATTTTCTCTTCTTTTCATTTATTTCTTCAATTAACCTTCTGACTATCCCATCATTACTACTGTCAACCATTACTTCAGTCTGATGGCCTGCACCAGTACCAGTAGGCCTGATACTATCAGTCATCTTTGTAGGCCTGTCATTGATTTTTTTCTTCCATGCTAACTGCCCGAACCTCCATACTACAAATCATTTCTCCAACATCCAAAATCTTGGGCCTGTTGCCTTCCGCAATTTCAGTGCTCACTACATGTCTAATTTCAAGTTCACTTAATCTTTTAGTCAACTCCTCATTCCCATCCAGTGATTTTCTGTATCAAGAATCTCTGGTACTCCCTGGTGAATTTATTCTCCCCAGCATCATCTGTTATAATTATTTGTCACTCATTCCATGCCCCCCCCCTTCTCTCTCTCTCTCTCGATTGGATAGGTCGCTCTGTCCTTCTGTCGTCCATACTAACCTGCCTCACTCTACCTAACCCTGCCTTTGGATGTCACTGTACAGCATAGTGCATGCACTGTACAGTTTACAGTACAACACTGTGATATTTGATCATGCTTATTACAATATTCAGTGATGTTTTTCTGTGAGTGGAGAGTTGTACAGTACAATTACAGGGTTTTACAGAGGGGATTAGATCACCTTTGGGGTGGGTTGGGGAGGGTATTGCATCAGTCTCCATCAATATGTCACCTTTCACCACCTGCTTGTCCTCTGTGCATCAGGTAATCGAGAGTTTACTGTAATACATTAGTTTATTAAGTGCACTTAAAGGATAATTTTTTTGTTACAGTTCAGTAACCAGTCATGTCCCACTTCATTGACTCTGAAGCTGAGGAAAGTGAAGAGGAGGAGGAGGAGTATGCTGAATCTGAAAAGAAAAAGTTGAAGAAGCTAACAACTACGGTAGAGGATTCCTCAGAGGAGGAGGAGGAGGATGGTAAGCCCAACATCACCTTATAGTTCTGTATCTATTGTATAAGTTAGATATATATTACTGTACTCATACTTACGTCACCAGTACAGTTTGTTCATAAAAATTAAGGATGTGAGTGTTTGGGTTCTTCATTTTGAAATTTTGTTTATTGTGCACAGTATCTTCTTACAGACTGTATTGATATAATTTGAATTGATTGTTAGAGCTTGAATGATGTAAACACAATAGGTTTGTGCAAATCAAGTACCAGCATTTTATGTATACTATGGTAGCTGTGTGTGTGGATGTATTCCCCCCCCCCCAGCCCAGAGAATTAACATGGCTGGGGTTAACCCCTTTAACCCATTTTTCTTTTCTAATACTGGAGATAACAGACTTATGGTAGAATCCTCAGGATGAACATATTTATAGAAATATTAATTTTCCCTTATACCTGTGATAGCAGTATGTATACAATTATTGCTTCATAAATGTATTAGCTGTTATTACCACTGACTCATAGTTAAGAGCAGTATTCCTTATCAGCCACAGATAAAGAAATTGTTATGTTAAAGTATAGCTCTTGTTATATGTCAGGAATGTTTTCCAAATTATTACAACTTTTCCATACAACCAGTACAGTGTTGCAGTGAGGAAAATTGGTAAATCATCCCAATAGGTAGAGGTGGAACATTCATATTCAGTCTTGTAATTTGTTGTGCAGTCATGAAAAGTGCAGCATATGATGACTTACTCAGCAAGTCTGTCTATTTTATTTATTTTTTCATCATCATCATCTAATCCTGTGTTGCTCCATAAGGAGCATAGGAGCCTGGGGCTAGGCAAGTTTGTCCTAACATTTAAGATGAGAGTGACTAACCACACTCATCCCTGAATGGCATTACGTGAGCAGTAAACCCCAACCACCTCTTGGATATACCGTAAACCTACACCAGCTCAGTCTGATTGGAGCACCTTTATTTATTATTATTATTATTTTTTTTTTTCTTTAATGCTGAATTTTCAGTTTCTCCAATTTAGATCAACAATTAAAAAAAAAAAAAAATGCAGTATTTTAGAACACGTCCCTGATTTAGAACAAGACTATCAGTATACTATACCATACTTGTTGGCTACAGTATACAGTAAAATTGGTGCTCTGATTCATTGTATACCTTACTTCAGGCATATAGTACCGTATACAGTACAATTGGTACTTTGATTCACTGTATACCATGCTTTAATCATACAGTATGTGGTCAGGTGGGTGCTCTGATTCATCACTACCATCACACATTTGTATTTAGCTCTGGATACTTTAGATTAATAGTCTTCAGTAACCCCTTAACAGTGCCAAAAAGTAATGGTTGTGGATTTTAGTCATCAGACAGTTAGGATAGTTGTTAAGGAATTAATCCTGCAATATTAGTGGCATGCCCTAAGTTTGAATAAAATTGTCTCAGATGAGGAAAAGATCCGTGAAGAGAACAAAGGCTTCATCAATGATGACGAGGAAGAGGAGGGGTCAGGGTCAGACAGTGAGATAGAAGGGAAGAGAAAACGAAAAGATGAAGATGATGATGATGACCTTGAAGAGGATGATCTGGAGGAGGATGACCTGGCACTGATTGAAGAGAACATTGGTGTGAAACTTGATAGAAAGGTGAGTCAGGTGATAAATTGTTTTACTGGGGCAGAACCAGGAATATTTTTGAGGTGTTCATCCATCCATCCATCCATCCAATCCTCCGTTGCCCCATGAGGAGCGTAGGAGCCCAGGGCTAGGCAAGTTGGTCCTGACATTTAAGATGAGAGTGACCAGCCTCATTCATCCCTGAGTGACATTATGCAAGCAATAAACCCCAGCCATCCCTTGGATATGAACCTTCACTGGCTCAGTCCAGTTGGAGGACTGTAATTACCCACTAAACTACCAGGCACCGAAATTTGGTTACATGGTTACCACTCAGCCTAGGAAATGGTTTCCTGGTGTACAGGAAATCATTTGGCGTGTCACTTAGTGTAGAGTCACTCAGAGGCAGAAGGAAGAGGAAAGAATGAAGGAAAGAAAGCATTTTATTAGTTGTTGCCCATGTCATTTTTTTAGGTGTTACTCATATAATTTTCCAAATAATGAGGGTCTGGGACCCTCTTATCATCAGCCAATTAAGTATTAATGTTCATTAACATATGGTAATGGAGTATATTGGAAAGATACTATACTGTGTGTGTGTGTCTTCCCATTAACCCCTTCCCCTCAATGCTGCTTATACATCATCATAACCTTCCAGACCACACATACCCTGACACCCCTGTGTTGTCATATATCAGTGCTACTAGAGGGGTTCGTTTATTATGCTAGGGCGTTTCATATTGGCTAGTAAGTGTTACTGAGGATGAAATAAGCTCCATCTGCTACTTTTTTCAGCCAGTCCCAATATATTTATGGATGGCCATGTGATTGCTGGCATCCTGGTAGTAACACTGCATGCTGCCATGATCAGTCTTTGCTGTGAATCATAGGAGAGTGTTTTGTTGTTCCTTCCACAGTGAATTATGGCTGAATCACAGACTGTATTTGAGGAATCTCACGATTCCTTGATTATGAGGAGTATTAGCCATTGGTGCAAGATTCAGTTATTGATGACTTGTCCAGTGGAAAACTTGAGAGTGATGAATTTGATGATATTAAAATGAAAGACATCAATGGTGGCTGGCAACTGATAAATGACATATCAGATGACTCACATCCCAACCTATCTATTTATCTATCTATTGCCAGACGCCACAATCTCGTTTGGGGTGGCCACAAACAAATCGCCTCCAAGTCGCCCTGTCCCCCGCCATTTCACTGCCCTGCTCCCAACTCACACCCCCCTCTCTCATATACCTCTCCACCCCATCTCTCCATCTCATCCTCGGCCTCCCCCTCCCTCTTCCTCCCTCCACCTCACTAACATACACTCTCTTCGTCAGTCTTTCACCCTCCATCCTCTCCACATGGCCAAACCACCTCAATGTGTTCCTCATAACGCATCCTATCACATCCACATCCACACCACAACGCTCCTTTATATCCTCATTCGTCAGCCTGTCTCTCCATGTGACTCCACAAGCTCCTCTTAAATAACTCCTTTCCACTGCTGTCACTCTTGACTTGTGTCCTTCCAACAACGTCCAAGCTTCACTTCCATACGTTAGAGTTGGTATCACAATACTGTCATGTAGTAACTTTTTCCCTTCCATGCTCACTTCCCTGTTTCTTATCACTGCTTTCAAAGAACCAGCAACCTTTCTTCCCTGCTGTACCCTTTCAAGCACTTCACCCTCCAAACCTCCATCCTTACTCATCACACTACCCAAGTACTTAAACGTACTCACATTTTCCAATTCCTCACCATCCAACCTCGCTGTACATTCACTGACTTCACCTCTCTCAAAGACCATCACTTTACTCTTCGCTACATTCACCTTTAGACCTTTAGATTCCGTTTCTTACACACTCTCCCAAACTCATCCACCAAGCCTTGCAGCTCCGCTTCGTCTTCACTCAACAACACAGTATCATCTGCAAACAACAGTACAGGGAGTTTCCAAACACTATCCTCCCTCACCAGGGCCACTCCAACATCCACTACCCTACCTTGTACCTCTTTTATTACCCCATCCATTTACAGATTGAACAACCAAGGAGACATGACACATCCCTGTTTCAACCCAACTTTCAAAGAGAAAAATTCACTTAGTTCACCATCCACACGCACTGCAGCCTTCGCACCATCGTACATACTCTTTACAGCATTCAACAACTTCCATCTACTCCATATATTCTTAACACTTTCCACAATCCTTGTCTATCCACCCTGTCATATGCTTTCTCCAAATCCATGAAAGCCGCATACAACTTCTTTCCCTTCTCTAGAAACTTTTCCACTAAAGATCTAAGAATGAATATCTGATCTATACAACCTCTTCCCTTCCTAAAGCCTCCCTGTTCTTCTCCAACTAATTTCTCTGTTCTTTCTCTAACTCTGTCAATAAGTATCCTACCATACACTTTTCCTATTATACTAAGAAGACAAATGCCCCTATGATTACCACACACTTCTTTTTCCCCTTTTCCCTTGTACAAGGGAATAATTATACCTGACTTCCAATCCTCTGGGACTCTACCTTCCTCCCAGGCCAATCTGCACATCTTCCATATCCATTCTACTACTATCTCTCCCCCATGCTTCAGCATTTCACCACACACTCCCTCAATTCCTGGGGCTTTCCCCGATTTAACTTTCTTCATTGCTTCCACAACTTCTATCCTACTGATTTCTTCCTGTCTTCTCACCTCCCTCCTTCTCTCAGCCATGCCCCAGCCACTTATACTCACATTACTTCCATCCTCTATGTTCAACAATTCCTTAAAGTGTTCTCTCCATCTGCTCACTTTTTCTCCCTTCTCCACTAGTAATCTACCATTTTTATCATTCACACCCCTGCTAACTTCAGTTCCACCCTGTCTTACTCTTTTCACCTCTTTCCAGAACATTTTCTTACAGTCCCTCCACTTTACACTCAAATTCCTTCCAAATTCCTCATCCACTCTCTTCTTACTCTCTCTTACTAATCTTTTCACCTCTCTCTTTCTCTCTACATATAACTCTCTCTTCCGCCTCTCAACTTCTTCCACGCCCCTATTTCTCATCCATTCATTGTATGCTTTCTTCTTTTGTGCCACAGCCTGTCTCACCTCTTCAGTCCACCACGCTGTTCCTTGTACCCCCCTCCGTCTTCTCTTCCTTCCACACACCACATCACATGCTGCGCATATTTCTTCTGTAAATATCCTACACACACCTTCCGCGTCTCCCATCTGCTCCAATTCATATTTGCCCAATCGTTCCTCCACTTCTCTCTTATAGTCTGCCTTTTTCTCATCCTCTTGTAACCTTTCCACTCTCCTTGCAACTACTCCTTCCTCTCGTCTTTCCCTTCTTCTATTCCTCCATCTTACTTGCATTCTAATTCTGGCCACCACCAAGTAGTGGTCAGAAAGTCCACTCCCCCAACCTCTATAAACCCAACCACGTACCTGAATTTACGTGTAATTTTTTCTGGCTGAACCCAACATTTAGTGAATCTGAAGTTGTGTCACCTTTGGACTCTTTGAGACTAATTTTTGATGCTGATGTGGTGACGAAGAAATGTGAGTGGACAGATCAGAGGGCAGATAAATTTTTCAATGAACACCCACAGAAAAAGGGTAAAGTAAATAGCATTATATGGTGGCCAGTTTCGGAGAGTGATATGTACACTTTTATTATCCTTTTGTTAGCCATGGAAATAACAAAATTGCCCTGCATTTATGTGTATTGGAGCCAAATATGTTGTATAGTGACCAGGCTTTGTTCTGTCCTGAAGTGATGAGTAGAGACCGGTTTGTCAGCATAATGAAATTCCTACGTTTTTGCAACTGTCAGTGGCACAGCCAAGATGTGCCACAGCGTGGGCCAAGCAGGGGCCAGAAGGCCAAGAAAATGTAGACCTAGATGTGAGTTCAGAGGCAGTGTTTCTGATAAGTAAATACATTGATTTAATTTTTATTTATATAATCTTTCACTGCTTTGTTTTGTTTATGATAAAGCTAATAAAAAATATCTTGATTTATATTATTTTTATTACAAACACATGCAGTGGCAGATTCAGTCTAACACACATACACTCATGGGCCTATACTTGCATGCACACGTATACAGAAACATACAAAGCACCATAGCTATTTCCGCAAGATAGCAGCTTTTCCCTGGAAAAGCAGTGTGGGGGAACGAACTGGGGAAGCCTCGTACAGGGTACCATATGAGATTGTTCACTCTCATGGCAAAGGGGTTCAGCAGCATTTGCATTTGTAGGTATAAGTCTTCCATTTCAGCTGTTCATGGTACAGTATTAAGCTATGTCGGGTAATATTATATTTTTTTCTGATAACACTCGCAGAAAAAGTTCAAGCGTCTGAAGCGAATAGAAGATGAAGATTCTGATGCCAATGAAGACGATGTGCAGGGACAGATTAGGAAGGAGATCTTCATGGGATCAGGTGATGTGAGTATGATTTTATGTGTTATAGCTTTTTTCTCATTGACATCACACATTATAATTTAATAAGTCCATTTTATAAGTCACCTTTTTTGGTTCAACTCTTTTATTATTTATCCCTTGAATCCAGTGACTTTCCCCCCCCTCCCCCTACTGCCAGGCCACCTTACTCAGCTTAAATAAGACTTTTTGAACTGGAGTAGATAGTTGTAGCCTTCATTAACCCCGTCAGTGCAGGAAGCTTTTCCCAAGTTGAATGAAATACTGTAATCAAGTACTGGGTATTAGCTTAAAAAAAAAAAAATGGTCACTTGATTTAAAGAATGAAGTCCAACCCCAATGAATTGCAGAAAATTTGCCCCCCAAAGTTTTGTTGTTACTTTTGCAGCAGATATTACAGTTTTCTTCAGTTGACTACTAGCTGTATGGAAAGTGTGATATGCAGTACATATCCATGACTTATAAAAAGGACTGACTATATAGTTTTGCTAGTTTTTGCTGATGCAGTATGGGTAAATAAATACTGGTAGTGCATTTGTTTTTAACCCAACAAAGATACCTAACTACTTTTAGCCCAGTTGATGGCCTAGTGTAGTGAGACTGGAGAGCTGAATTGACTTGTAAGTAAATGAGACTCTCTCCTGCCTCATATCTAAGGGCTCCTCTATGTGATGACTGGGTGCCTGTACTATGGCAAAACATGCCACTTACCAGTTTCAAAGCATAGTGATGGTGGCAAAATATGCTATTAACAGCAGATCAGGAGCGGGGATGGTGACTTACTTCATCATGTCTACTTGATCATTTTCCACTCATTTTGTTACAGTGCTCCATCACCACAGGTGCCTAGCCTATGTTTTGTAGATGAATCCAACATTCATTGAAATTCATGGTGCGGCAACCAAGCATTAAAGTTGCGGAAGTGACCCAGTTCTGCTAGGTAAAAGCAAACTGACAATGATGTCCCCCTTTCCTCTTCCTCCCCTTTTTTTGCATTAAGAGTGCTATGTTCTCTTTACACCCAGAGGTGTCTCATAAACTAAATAAATTCGTTTGGCTGTAACAAGAATGGAAAATAAGAAATCATCGGATTGCAAGAGTTGAGGGAGATTATTTTCTCTCTTTTTTTCCCTTCCAGTGTGAATTAAATCTCACTGCATACGTAGGTGGGAAAAAAGTCAGGAGGCTGATAACAGTGATTTAACTTGATTATTATGAGGATGTCTTTTAAATCTTGTTCTTGCTATGTCCAGATGATTATATGCAGCTTTGAAGAGATTTCTGAATGGGAAGTGTTATAACCAGCCTTCATTAACTAATCCTTTTACTGCTATGAAGCAGAACTCTTCTAAACTGAAAAAAATCTAGGAGTAGCAAGAATTAATTTGAAAGACAGTACTATATTGACAGGGTTAACTCCTCTGGTAGGGGGCAGAGCATAGGATGTTAAAGGCATTCATGGTTGTGAAAGGATTAAAGTGAAACTGTTTCAGCATTAGCATGTTTTGAGGTTGTATGCAAGCCTGAGTAGCCAAGCCCCAGGCCTGTATGCTCCAGAAGGGACAGCAAGTGATCAGATAATGGGTAAATAGATATTGATGAGGTTAATTTAGACCATCTAATCCATCCAGTTTGAAAAGTTTCCGAACATGGAAATGTCTAGGTGCCAAATATGCAGTAAAGCAAAAAAGATGTCATCATAACAAAATGGCTTAGTGGTAGAATGCAGCTTTGCTTTTGCTACACTGATACAAATAAAAGCTTATGAAGACACTGCTGCTATTGACGCGTAGCAATGATTTGAACCACACTGCTGTTGAAGCCTAGTGGATTTGAACCTGTATGTCACCTTTCACTGGCTTCCCTCCATCCAGTGGAAAGCGTAGATGTTTGAGCAGAAACCATGGCTTATGAATGTACTAGGCACTATTAAAATGGAAGAATTATACCCACTTGTGGAAATGGGAAGTTAGATCAGTTTTGGCCAAAAGTTGAATCTTTAGGTATGAATAGAGACAAAATTTTGGGTGAGAGTCTATGCATACATGCATGCATGCCTGCTAACATGCATGTTGTATATTTCCCATAAACATTTCCACATTTGGATATAAATTCATCCATTTGAACAGTTCACAGCACTGTGATAAGACACACTTTTAAATTCTTTATTTTTTTTATTTCCCACAACCTGCCATCATTAGGAGGAGAATGTAAGTTGCAAAATTTGTGTCAGTTACCCTATTTAAGGTTACTTTCTACCCTATATTACCACTTTGCTGTGCATCATGGTATTCTTCAGAAGTTCTATTAACCATTTGAGGAGGGTGACATATGTCACACTTTATAAATACAATTTTAATGAACTTAGGAAAGTCTCTCCTCAAAGGATTAATGGTAGCGGATATAATGAAGAGTATTTCTGTGTAATTAAAGATGTATATTTATAGTGCCACTATGTCTGTTGTGTCTTAACTGTCACTGCCTGTGATTCTTAGCAGATTCAGAGTCAGTAATATTTGGTAATGATGTATTTATGTGTTTTTGATAATTGTAGTAGTTATAGGGCACAACATGTAATACACTTACTGTCTAATTTAGGCATACAGACAAATGCCAGAGTATAGGATATTGACATCTTTGTGTGAAGTTATAATCTTTTTTAACCTGGCTGTGTATAGTATATACTGCTTAGTTTACTACAGATGTCACTGCCCTTGATGCACAGGTACACTGAGGACAGTGACAAGGAATAGGGAGGTGAGAATGAAAGTAAAGAAGCTGTTGCATGACAGCATTGTTACACACTCTCTACTGTATAGGAAGTGAGGCATGGACTCTCCTGCAAAGACACAAGAGTGAGGAGTTGAAATTAGTTATTTGATAAGAGCACGTGAGGTTACATTGAGAGCCAAACACACAAATGAGGAAGTTAGGGAGCATTGTGGTATTGATATGGATGTGCTAGAAGGGGTTTGAAGTACTGAGATAGTTTGACAGTTTACAGAAACTGGAGTGTGTGTGGGGGGAGGGGGTAGAGGTAGGCAGAGTATGAAGTATAGGGACAGAGTGGAGAGATATATGAATGAGGGTGGTATAAGATGGAGGGAGAGCAACCTGATTGAGGACAGGGTGACATGGAGGACAGTTTGTTCGTAGCCACCTCCTTGGGGATTAAGGTGTTTGGCTATAGATAGGTAGATTATTCTGTCGGTCAGGATTTTTCATCAAGTGAATTAAGTCATGCAGTAGATGGAATGAAGTATCTAATGGCCATACTATAAAAACTAAGAGTTCAGGCAGTCCAATGGCAACGTTCAGTTGTCAGACATTCTTGAGCATCAGTCGTCCATATTATAAAAAATCTGGACCATCAGTCTTGGCGAACCCCAATTCAGTCACTAGATTGGTGAGAATGCGCTGCATGAGCGCAAACAGCACGTGAATTTTAAGCATTTCTCCTGTTTAAGAAACAAAGCAGCCTGCATGCTAAAAATAATTCTGTAATAACTATGTATTTACACCTTGCTATATAAATTTAGGAGCATATGATGTACAGGTACATGAGCAGAGGTGCAGATCCATCCATCCATCCATCATCCAATCTTATGTTGCCCCATGAGGAGTGTAGGAGCCCAGGACTAGGCAAGTTGGTCCTGACATTTAAGATGAGAGTGACCAGCCTCACTCATCCCTCATTGGCATTACATGAACAATAAACCCCAACCTTCCCTTGGATATAAACCTATACAGGCTTAATCCAATTGGAGCACCTTAATTACCCACTAAACCACTAGGTACCATGATTTGGTTATGTGGTTACCACCCAGCCTAGTAAATGTTTCCTGGTGTACAAGAAACCATTTGGCTTGTCACTCAGTGTAGAGTTGCCCATAGGCAGAAGGAAGAGAAATGAATGAAGGAAAGACAGGGAGTGTAAAGTCACCCATAGGCAGAAGGAAGAAGAAAGAATGAAGGAAAGAAAGACAGAAGAGGAAGGAAGGAAAAGAGGAAAGGACAGACACCCAAAGCAGCACTGCAGTGAATGAGTGGATGTTGAGCACCCCCACCTAAAATCTGGATATACAGGTGGTACCTTACTTACGAATGGTCGACTTACAAATTTTCAGTTGTACAAATTTAGAAACCATGCTTCGATATTTGAATTTTGATCTTTTCCTGGGCTAGCGATATGTGGTACGATGCAGCTGCAGCGAGTTGAGTCACCCCCAAACTGCCTGGGCGGTTGTTAATGTAAACAATTGATGTTCCGATGCTCTGCAGTGTTCTGTGTTGCCAGCATTTTTCTTGGATATCCCCCCCTCTGCATCCACGTTGTGTTTTATGCATCCATCATGTCTACGAAATGCCCTTCCGTCTCTCCTTCAGTTGGTGAGATGATGAGGAGGAAGGCAATTACTCTAGACGGTGACTTCGTGTTTTTTTGTTGTGACGGGGAATCATCCTGACGGGGAATTGTGAACCAGCCCGTAATGGCCATCACCAGTGAACTTCTTGTACATAATATACTTATTTAGCCTCAAATGTGAGATCAAAGTAGTACTTCACTGAGTCAGATACAGTGACTTTCATTGATTATGTTAGCAACCACTGCAGCTGCTGCTTGAAGCAACCCAACACTTGAACTGTATCTGATATACTTCAAGAAGCACCCCATTAACCAAAAAATAAAAAAAAAAGTCATTTATCTAATTGATTTCCCAATGTCAGGAGTGTTGCACACTCGGACAATATTCGACTTGTCAGAAGTTTATAGGCTTTCCCTCAACTGTGATAACTACAGCACTGAGTTGGCGAACTTTCAAACTCTACTGTTGCCGTTTCAAAGATAAATGTATAAATTACACAGATAGTCTGAAGTTAACTTGGTAGCACAATTTATTATCATATCTCCAAATGTCATGTGCCATGCCACCACCTCACCACTACAGATGTTTTGTTTACTTGTATTTGTTGTGGAAACATTTTGTCTTGTAAAAAATAATCTGAACAGCCCTGCATTTCTCATATTGCCTGTCAAGGAAAATTTTATTCCTGAATTATTCAGTGTTTATAAATGGGAAAACCAGCCATCATATTTATGAATATTTAAGTTTGTTCCACGAAACAAGGGTCTCAGATGGCGTTTATCCTGCTGTCACATTCCAGTACTATTTTACGCCATAACCAGGTGATGATCGTGTGGCGTGGACAGCAGATTTGTGGTACGAGAAATGGTAATGTCGGACACTTGCATTCAGCAATACTGGCATTTAATTTTTATATTGTAGTACGGCCTTAAGAGACATGATGATCAAAGCATTGTGCCTGTGTGTGTGTGTGTGTGTGTGTGTGTCTGTGTGAGAGAGAAATGACTACCTAAACAGTACAGGCAGTCCTATTATAGGTCAGGGATGTGTTCCAAAATGTCAGCTTTATAGGCAGCATTGGAACTTTAATAGGCAAGTATTCTGTAATAAACCATGAGGTAACCCAAGGGCAGAAAAAAATAAAATAAAAATAGGGGACTAAACAAGACTGACCTGTTTTTGTGGTGTGGCAGGAGGAGGAGGATGAGTCAGGCCAAGCTCCAGTGCACCAGCAGCCAGAGACCTATGCGTCGGAGGAAGAGGAGGAGGAGTCCGATGGGGAGGGTAGCTTTATTGTGGACGATGAAGGAAAGCCCATTGCCAAGCAGAAGAAGAAGGCCGTGTTTGATGATGAAGGACTGGAGGCTGCCAGGGATATCTTCGGCTGTGACTTTGACTATGGGGAATTTGAACAATATGAAGGTAAGAGTGTAGCAATTCACCCATATTGATAATTTGTGTTTATTCAGTTAGTTATAATATACTTTACATGATGCCTGTTTCTAGAGCCAGTCACATCATCAGTGTTTTTAACTCTTTGAGATTCTGAAGACGCGATTTCGAGTCGTCATAAATCCAACCTTTGAGATTCTGATGACTCGAATTCGAGTCATATGAAACAACATTTGTTTTTGCATGTTTTCCATATCCTATCTGGGCTTGTTCTACATACACTATCCTGCTTATCCTTTTCCAACTATTTAGTTTTATACTGACAAGTACATCGGACAGATATGCATAATAAATTTGCTTTTACCATGAATAATATCAGTATTACCAGCATGGATATTTGCCTGTGTGACAGCGAGAGCTTTCGCTTTTCTCTGTGAAAACTAACGTAAATTGCCATAACCTATATATCAATGGAAAAGTAATTTACTGTACAGTAGATTGACATGGTGCAATCAAATTTCATTTAACTCTAATACTTTTTTTTTTACAAATATTTTTCTACGGAAGGGTGTGTGATTTTTCCTTTTCGTCTAACTTCTACTCGTCCTATTGGCATTTTAGCTACCATATTTACCTTTTTCAACCATACCACAATAAAGAGCAACTATTCAGCTTTAAAATGGTACCAGATTCATTAGTCTACCATAAAAAGTTAGTGTACAGTTGTACAGTGGCCGATTAAGTACAGATATCGCTGCATGAATGTGCACTCTATGTGTGCCAGGCTGAATCTTGCACAGACCCAATCGGTGGAGGGCCAAAAATCTCAGAGGGTTAATTGTCACCAACGGGATGGTAAATTTTGAGTAGTGGTATACATGAGGCTGAGGCTGAGGATGAGATGGAGGGATGGAGTAGAGAGATATATGAGAGAGTGGGGTGTGAGTTAGGAACAGGGCAGTGAAATGGCGGACGACAGGGCGATGTGGAGGCGATTTGTTTGTGGCCACCCCATACGGGACTAAAGCGTCTGGCAATCGATAGATAGATAGATAATATACATGAGTGGTATTGGTTGTGCACAGGTAATCAGATATGGTGAATTAGAGTGTGACGTCGGTAGAAGTGAAGAATACTGTGAAATGGTTGAAGAATGAGGAGAAGGCAGTAGGGTTTGGTGAAATAGAAGGATTAAACATTGATGAGATAGAAGAGTTAGGCCTGTGAGGTGGATCCTGGATTCCTGGAACTTGAATAATGAGTGAATGAGTGCTTGGTCCATCTCACCAGGAAAGGTGATAGCAATCCCTTTTCTGTAATTTCTCTTCTTTGTTTTATGGATCCTCCCTCACCCAAGTCCTTAGATGAAAAAAGGTTAGGGTGATAATGAAATTTAAGATGCCTGTTATTAATCCTCATACTGCTATATGTGTCCTTTCATTGAAGATTGAGAATTTGTATTAATGCTTATATTAATAAATCTGTAGATTGGGAAGAAGGAGAGGAAGAGGAGGAAGAAGAAGATGATTATGAGGAGGATGAAGAAGGAGATGGGAGAGATCGACGAGGGAGGAAGGAACGCAGAAAGCAAGTTAAAAAGTCTATCTATGAGGTGAGTCAAATTATTGCTTTCTAATGAGGATGCTTGTTAACAGATTGTATGAAATGTTGAAGACCAGAAAAACCCTTTCAGTAAAGTGAGTTGCAGGTAATTGATATCTAACTTACAAGAGTGTATGTGAACAAAATTATTGTATATATAATGTTATGGGTCTGGAAAAACTTGCAGTAACTTTTAAAAGTATTGAAGGCAATGAAACATGCTGGAAGTATTGTTTTAGATAGAAAGATAAAGGAGATTTTTCTCGAATTTGTGTTTTAAGCATCATTAGCCCTTAAACACAGGGCATATTTGCAATTTTTTTTCATCTTTATCTGATTTCCTTCTTTAATAGAAGGGATGCTTAAAAAGTAAAAAAATGTCTGGAAATATCCATTAAGACCACCTCTGTAGCTTTTGTGATCTTGTTGTGGCAGCAAGTTGAAGTTCAAAACTCTGCCATTTTGCACCAAAAACCAACAATATTGGAAACCAGGGGCTGCGAGACCTAACAGATGCAGAGCAGTCTCCCGTTGCAGTTCATGAGCCCAGCAAAGACTGACTAGTATGATGAAGAGCCCCAAATGTAGTAGAATTGAAGAATATGGAAAATTTTTTAGTGAAATATGTGCCATATGGGAAATGATGTTGAAAGGGGTTTAGGATAAGTGCATAAACTCATGCAGTAAAATCCTATTTGTACAACATGGCTAAAGATGCCACCCATTTCATTAAAGTTCATTCTTGAAAATGGTATGATATTCTGAGAGGGATACTTCCCAGAGTGCCTTATTTTGGTGGGAGTAGGGAACTGACAAGGATGTGAGTTGACTGGATAAATTTTGAGTAGAGTGTAGAACAGGTATTTGGCACCCTACTTATAACTTGACAGTCATGTACTTAACTCTGATAGGTAAATTAGATGCTCCATATGGACAGGTGTACTTATCAGGTGGAGGCAGGATACTGGGGGATTGAATAGTGACTGGAAGCACTTGCGGTCAGTTTCATCGGCCGTGTTGTTTATTACTTTTCCCACTGTCATTTTCTTTCCTTTTTGTGGCTTTCTGTCCACTACCTAACCCACCTATAGGTGAGAAAAAGAAGCAGAATGATGATGATGATGTAAAAATGGAATTTTCTAAAATATAATGCATTTTAATGAAATGAAGTTGTTTTGTAAGTAGCATTCAGGTAGGAGTCAGTTACATTCTGTACAGTTTGGTTGTATTGCATTAGTTACAGGATTTGAACTGAGTGAACTACAACATGGGCACCTGCCAGAACAGGACCATGAAATTCAGCAGTTTGATTTACCTGAGCATTTTATACGGGGATGGCACATTGTGTAATTTATTTTTATCATGACTTACCAGGTATTTGAGCCAAGTGAGCTGGAACGTGGCCACCTGACAGACCAGGACCATGAGATTCGTAAGCTGGACATTCCTGAGAGATTCCAGCTGCGACAGATTCCAGTGACACGCACCCGAGGCGAAGGTGACGACCGCACCACGGATAAAGAGCTTGACCAGGAAGCCAAGTGGATATATCACCATGCTTTCTTCAGACCATTCATCTCAAATCAGGTATAAGTTAGTGGATTTGATTATGCTGCCTGAATGGTTTGAGAAAATGTCTGATCCATTTTACTATTTTTGATAGTTTTTCTTTCTTCTATACACTCTTTCTGGATCCCACCTCACTCTGTCCTTGGTTGGGAACAAAGATTAGGATGATGATGTTGATTATTTTAATTTTGTGTGTGTAGCCAGATGCTAAGTGTTACCTCAACATGTAGCTATGTTTGTATCTTATGAATGGAATTTTCCCAGTACAGGCAGTCCTTGTTGTAGTTCAGGAACCCAAGTGGTTATGTTACTGCATTTTTTTCTGCCTGTTCATCTCAGACCTGGGTGATATCCACAGGCCCAAAAGAGTTTAAGTCAGAGGGTGGGTTAAGGTTGTATACTCACATAGCTTGGGACAATGTGGAACCTACTATGGTGCCCTTGTTAACTGGGTGGAGAGAGACAAATGCAGCGTTCTTCCAGGAACCAAACCCTCGACATTCTTCCCCGTGGTTTTCTGTCGTGATGCACTGTCCACCACAAGGGAACATCGATTCACTGCAAGAAGCAACCCTGCTGAGGCAGCTGCTTGCCTGCAGTTGATGGGTTTGCTCTGCCAGATAGACAGGGGTTGCTCTACTGCTGGTACTGCTCACATACCGGTAGCTAATGTTACATGGGCAAGCCATTGGTCATTTTTGCCATAAATATGTGGACTGTGTTTAGCTAGTTGATTTTTATGGTAGTACTTGCTCACAGAGAATATGCTGAAGTATACGGGAAGCTACAGTACATTGGGAAACCTTTTGGCTTATCAGATGGAGCCAGGATTCCATGGGCTTGAATGATGAGTGAATGGAAGCATGGCCCATTGGATTGGGCAAACTTTGGCTGTCTGGACGCTGCTACTCCTCACCCCACCCTAGGGTGGGAAAGGAGGTTTGGAGGATGATGATATGTGTAGAAGTTTTTAATCATAATATTACAGTTCCATGAAGTTAAGAAAATGAATTTATAAACAGTTTAATTAGAGACAGCTTATGGGTATGAGATGATAGAGGACATGCTTAAAGATGGGTACACAAATTTCCAGGTCTGTATCAGCTGTAAAAAAAAAAAAAAAAAAAAAAAAAAAAAAAATGAAATGAAATTCAGTTGCGATTGGTTTCTGTTGAGATATATCATAGTCGGCCATGCTCTTTGTTGAGATACATCACAGTTCATGAGTTATAGCTAAAAAGAATGTAAAAATATATAACTTTTAATGAGGGATTACTATAATTTCTGTGTGCTCTGAATTTTTTTTGTGTATTGGAGGCAGGATTGTGGGGGTTTGAATGATGAGTAATTGACTGTCTAACCCATCTCACTGGGCATACTGTTGATAGGTCTCCTACTTTTTAGCATTGCCTTTCAGTGTTTCAGGATCCTACCACCCATCTTTAGTTGGAAAAAGGGTCAGGATAATAATGATTATGTCATTGAACTTATGGGATCAAAGGAAATGTAATTGTTATGAAGTGTACAGTATAGTACTACTTAGTACTTTGGACTTTCTTCATATTGTACATGAGACTTTCTCATTCATCTGTCATGAGTATATAATGCTGTTATGTTTGAAATGTTATGATGGTCATTAGCAGTACACTATAATTCAGGAGTTAACTAAGGTTTTGGATTATTTACTGCCATCAAGGAGATTTTGCTGATCATCTGTTCTCTGCCAATTAACTATGGATGTGTAGATACTGTTATTTACAAATATTTGTTGTTTATGGTAACAGGAAGGTCGTGATGAGGCCCGCCAGCGCTCCCGCCGTGACATCAACATGATACAGAAGATATACAATGCACTGGACCTCATGAGAAACTCCACATGTGAGGTTCCATTCATAGCCTTCTACAGGAAAGAAGAGGTCCAGCCTGAGTTGAACATCCATGACCTTTGGAAAGTTTATCACTGGGATGAAAAAGTAAGACGTGAAGGTTACTGAACTAACCACATCTGCTCAGTTATATACTTTTTATTGTCATATTACCTGCATGAGAATTTCATTGAATTTAAGAAAAGCCATGTCTGATTCCAGGGTTTGAACAGTCTCATGAGCTGAGTAAAATCATCCGACAGTAGCAAGATTAAATATAATACTGTCACTGTATCAGAGGGGTTAAAGTAACTTGGATTAATTTTTTACTTGTATTATTATCATTTTTTTTTTTTTTTCTGACATTAACTTTTTTACAAGAATCCTCATTCCTGTACTACAGAAGTCACTATCAGCTCTGGGAAGTCAAGATGGGATGATATATGAGTGTATACGTTATTATAACGTAGTTTCATTATAAAGAATATAAAGAGACATCTGTGCTGGGAGGGGGTTGGTAATAGCCAATACCCTCTTCAGGCATAAAATGATCCACAGGTATACATGGCGAGTGATGAGAAGGGTGGGTGGTGAACTGAATGAAAGGAAGGCAATGATTGATTATGTGTGTGTGGATGAAAGGATGCGAAGATGTATATTGGATGCAAGAGTTTATAGAGGTTGGGGGAGTGGCCTTTCTGACCACTACTTGGTGGTGGCCAGAATTAGGATGCAAGTAAGATGGAGGAATAGAAGAAGGGAAAGACGAGAGGAAGGAGTAGTTGCAAGGAGAGTGGAAAGGTTACAAGAGGATGAGAAAAAGGCAGAGTATAAGAGAGAAGTGGAGGAACGATTGGGCAAATATGAACTGGAGCAGATGGGAGACGTGGAAGGTGTGTGTAAGATATTTACAGAAGAAATATGTGCAGCATGTGATGTGGTGTGTGGAAGGAAGAGAAGACGGAGGGGGTGCAAGGAACAGCGTGGTGGACTGAAGAGGTGAAACAGGCTGTGGCACAAAAGAAGAAAGCATACAATGAATGGATGAGAAATAGGGGCGTGGAAGAAGTTGAGAGGCAGAAGAGAGAGTTATATGTGGATAGGAAGAGAGAGGTGAAAAGATTAGTAAGAGAGAGTAAGAAGAGAGTGGATGAGGAATTTGGAAGGAATTTGAGTGTAAAGTGGAGGGACTGTAAGAAAATGTTCTGGAGAGAAGTGAAAAGAGTAAGACAGGGTGGAAGTGAAGTTAGCAGGGGAGTGAAAGATAAACATGGTAGATTACTAGTGGAGAAGGGAGAAAAAGTGAGCAGATGGAGAGAACACTTTAAGGAATTGTTGAACGTAGAGGATGGAAGTAATGCGAGTATAAGTGGCTGGGGAATGGCTGGGAGAAGGAGGGAGGTGAGAAGACAGGTAGAAATCAGTAGGATAGAGGTTGTGGAAGCAATGAAGAAAGTTAAATCGGGAAAGCCCCAGGAATTGATGGAGTGTGTGGTGAGATGCTGAAGCATGGGGGAGAGATAGTAGTAGAATGGATGTGGAAGATGTGCAGATTGGCCTGGGAGGAAGGTAGAGTCCCGGAGGATTGGAAGTCAGGTATAATTATTCCCTTGTACAAAGGAAAAGGGGAAAAAGAAGTGTGTGGTAATCATAGGGGCATTTGTCTTCTTAGTATAATAGGAAAAGTGTATGGTAGGATACTTATAGACAGAGTTAGAGAAAGAACAGAGAAATTAGTTGGAGAAGAACAGGGAGGCTTTAGGAAGGGAAGAGGTTGTGTAGATCAGATATTCATTCTTAGATCTTTAGTGGAAAAGTTTCTAGAGTCTAGAGAAGGGAAAGAAGTTGTATGCGGCTTTCATGGATTTGGAGAAAGCATATGACAGGGTGGATAGACAAGGATTGTGGAAAGTGTTAAGAATATATGGAGTAGATGGGAAGTTGTTGAATGCTGTGAAGAGTATGTATGATGGTGCTAAGGCTGCAGTGCGTGTGGATGGTGAACTAAGTGAATTTTTCTCTTTGAAAGTTGGTTTGAAACAGGGATGTGTCATGTCTCCATGGTTGTTCAATCTGTACATGGATGGGGTAATAAAAGAGGTACAAGGTAGGGTAGTGGATGTTGGAGTGGCCCTGGTGAGAGAGGATAGTGTTTGGAAACTCCCTGTACTGTTGTTTGCAGATGATACTGTGTTGTTGAGTGAAGATGAAGGGGAGCTGCAAGGCTTGGTGGATGAGTTTGAGAGAGTGTGTAAGAAACGGAACCTAAAGGTGAATGTAGGGAAGAGTAAAGTGATGGTCTTTGAGAGAGGTGAAGTCAGTGAATGTATAGCGAGGTTGGATGGTGAGGAATTGGAAAATGTGAGTACGTTTAAGTATTTGGGTAGTGTGATGAGTAAGGATGGAGGTTTGGAGGGTGAAGTGCTTGAAAGGGTACAGCAGGGAAGAAAGGTTGCTGGTTCCTCGAAAGCAGTGATAAGAAACAGGGAAGTGAGCATGGAAGTAAAAAAGTTACTACATGACAGTATTGTGATACCAACTCTAACGTACGGAAGTGAAGCTTGGACGTTGTTGGAAGGACACAAGTCAAGAGTGAGAGCAGTGGAAATGAGTTATTTAAGAGGAGCTTGTGGAGTCACGTGGAGAGACAGGCTGACGAATGAGGATATAAAGGAGCGTTGTGGTGTTGATGTGGATGTGATAGGAAGCGTTGTGAGGAACACACTGAGGTGGTTTGGCCATGTGGAGAGGATGGAGGGTGAAAGACTGAAGAAGAGAGTGTATGTGAGTGAGGTGGAGGGTGGAAGAGGGAGGGGGAGACCGAGGATGAGATGGAGGGATGGGGTGGAGAGGTATATGAGAGAGGGGGGTGTGAGTTGGGAGCAGGGTAGTGAAATGGCGGGGGACAGGGCGACTTGGAGGCGATTTGTTTGTGGCCACCCCAAACGGGATTGAGGCGTCTGGCAATAGATAGATAGATAGATAAAGAGATTGTTTGTTAGATAACTCAGGAGTGCAGTTCAGTCATCTTAATTGTCAGATTTCTTTAGTTGAGTTGAATGAATTGTATACATTGTAAAAGTGAACATAGATGCTTCCAGAGACTGTATAACCTGGGGAACATGGTGACACATGCAAGCTTAAACAAGGTCTGGCAAAATTAAATGGATTTTAAACACTTTTGAGAGGTCAGTATACCTGTTGAGGTTCATTTGAATGTATACTGACAATTGTAATGCAGTGCAGTTGCTCCCCAAATTACGAACAGACATGGCCTTTTTGTACTCTGCTGGTATATTGTCATTCATCTGTCCCTTCGTACACTTCTTTCCACTATCCACCAATCTTAGCCATCTCTGCATACATCTCATTGATACCTGCTGCCCTCCCATTCTTCAGCTGCTCCACAGCATTCTTAATTTCTGCCAGTGTCCCATTTCCTGCACACCACCCAAGCCAATCTTGTTTATGGGTGCCCTGCTGTTGCCATTCCCATTCATCAGCCTTTCAAAATATTCTTACCAACTGCTCCTTACTTAACTTCCACTGGTTAGTATTCTTCCACTTGCATCCCTTTCCCCTTCACGCTTCTTTTCTCTTTCATTTCTACGTTTTCACACCTCTTTCCGAGACAGTTTCCTATTATCAGAGTATTTTCCATTCAATTTTCTTTCAAAACCATCATTTATCTGTCCTTTTCCCCCTCTCACTAGTCTCTGCATACCTCTTACTCTCAGTGTATTCCCTTCTTTCATTTGAACTTATTTCCTGTAGCCACTTCTTCCTCTTTTCCTCCACTGCTTTTTCAACCTCTTCTTCTCACCACATTTTTACAAAAAAAAGTATGAAAATTTGATGCAAGTTATGTGAAAGAACTGCAGTGACAGTGATAGTGATAATATTTTTCGCAGTGGTGTCAGCTGAAGGCTCGCAAGGAGAATCTTCGTGCCAGGTTCCAAATGATGGGAGAGTACCAGGGTGACTTCATCATGCGGGATCTTGATGCACCACTCCCGGAAAACATGCGCACGCTCAAGGAAGAGGATATCGAGAGGTGGGTGGTGATGTTTTTGTTGTTTTTGCGACCCTGGTTCATCTGAACATGAGCATGATGAACTATAGACTGAAACTGCCCTCCTCCTCCAGTTGACCATCTTCTTTTATGGAACCATAAGGGAGTTGAGAGACTCTTGCATAACCAGGCAGTGGAGCCACTCAGTTATATCCATGCCTTCGCATGAAGGCATTCCTCTCAAACACCACAATGGGTGTGAAGGAGAAGGGTATTGAGAGATGGTGTGATGAGATAGGATTTTGAGAGGTAGGTATGCCAGACATTGTTTCTTCGTACTTTTCAGTGTCTGCCACCTGTCATTGAGTTTTTCATGTTATGTGGTGGTGCAAGTGAACAGTCATTTGACTTCAGTGTTGGCACTGGGTAATCTGGCGCTGGGCTCCAGTACTTCTGATAGGGCAATAAAGGATTGGATGGTAAATAATAGCTTACTTGCTAGTAACTGAACACTGAATGAGAAGCCAGATTGTTTCCTCTACCCATGGGAATCATTTACTGTGTAGGTTGGTAACCATATTCTTGTTGTTGACATGAAAGTGGACTGCAGGCTGAAGTTGCCCTTCTCCTGCAGTTCACCATCCTCCTCCATGGGTACAGATTGGGAGCTGAGGGACATATGGTATATCATTGCCACTGAATGAAGACATCTGCCTCCAACACAGTGGTAATCTCATATTTTGCCAATTAATGCATGGTACTCCAACTGGATGTAGGCTAGCTGAAAAAGCTCAGTTCCAATTTATTTTTTTCCCTAGAAGATGAAAAACAAATGAAATAAAACAAGAATTCCAATCATGAGATTGTAAAAAAAGTTTTATTTATTTATTTATTTATTCTTCTTCTTATTATTATTTTTATTTATTTTTATTTTTTTTACCTATTGCCAAAGAGGCACGTAGCTGGTCACCCTCAGCATAAATACTGACCTGGTCTGGAACACTCACATTCCTGGTGGGACAGTACAGGATTGGATGATGGATGGCGTCTTTCCTCTCCAGTATTCTGTCGTTTCATTTCACAAGGCACTTTCTTTATAGTTCTTTTGTTGTGCTGTTCTTTTCTTAGTTTGAGGTCCTACCCACCCAGTTTATTTTTACAGTTGTATAATAGGATGATGAATTTTCACTCACCTTTCCAGCTAAAAATTTTCTGTTCCTATTTCTGCATCTTAACTGCTTCACTTATTAGCTGGAAATATAACAAGGATGATGATGATGATGATGATGATATAAACATCATGAGGCTGTGCCAAAGGAAAACACTTGGTCAAAAAAAGAGAAATAAGAATAGAAAAACTGTCGTCTTAGCCTTACAGGTAAACAGACATGGAAGAGTGTTTTGATTTTTTTAAGACAAATGCTTTTCATCCGTCCATCATCCGATCCTATGTCGCCCCATGAGAAGCATAGGAACCCAGGGCTATGCAAGTTGGTCCTGACATTTAAGATGAGAGTGACCAGCCTCACTCATCCCTGAGTGGCACTATGTGAGCAGTAAACCCCAACCATCCCTTGGATATAAACCTGCACAGGCTGAATCTGATTGGAGCACCTTGATTATCCACTAAACCATCAGGCGCCATAATTTGGTTATATGCGTGCCACCCAGCAAAGGAAGTGGTTTCATTATGTACAGGAAACCATTTGGTTTGTCACTTACTGTAGAGCCACCCATAGGCAAAAGGAAGAGGAAAGAATGAAGGAAAGAAAGACAGAAGAGGGAGTGTAAAGTCACCCATAGGCAGAAGAAAGAGGAAAGAATGGAGGAAAGAAAGACAAGGGGAAGGATTGAAGAGAGGAAAGGGCAGACACCCAAAGCAACACTACATCAAGTGAGTGGATGGTGCGCATCCCCGCCTACCACAAATGCTTTCAACTGTATTATTAATTGCAACTGGTTTTGTTCAGCCGAGAGTTAAGTCATGGAAGCCTAAGAATGTTAATATTTCAGGATTGAGGAGATTGAGACCTCAGAGCAATTTAATGACTACTACAAGCACTTCCTTCTGTACTATGGGAAGGACCAGCCAGCCATGAGGGAGCACATGAAAGCTAAACGCAAGGAGCAGCGCCCACCCACCAGAGTCACCAGGGTAGTCAAGGTAAGGCCAGTGTAGCTTAGGAGTGAGAGTCTCGAATATATTTACGATTGATTCCCTGTTGTAATGTGGATATGTGTGCAGGAAAAACTAGAAACATTTTAAGATACTGCAGTTTCCTTTTCTTGTTCTCTCTGGGAAAACCTATCACAGTTACAACAGGGAATTCATCTTAAGTGTGTGGATCCGGCCCAAGAACCAGAGTTTGCCTGATGGGTCATTTTCTGAGTTGCTCTGGAGAGTTGCAACACCTCTTCTTAGTTATGTAGTTTTACCATACTCCTCAGTATCATCTTTTAAGTTATTTGATGTTTATATGAAAATTATATCAAACTTAAGCCAAAATTAATGTATAATCTGCAAACTGTTTTACCAAGGAAAAGGTGCTGTAAAGTCTGGTATGTTACTAAGATTACAAGCGAGTATTTCACCTCTTCTACTCCTAACTTGCCTCTGCTGGATGATACACTGTAATGTTGAAGGATTAATTTTGTGAGCCAGAACCAAGAAATTTGATGACTAGAGTAATGAATGAATGGATGTACAGTCCATTTCATGCACTGAGATGTAGTGCATTAACAAATATCCCTAACCCCTCTGTGCTCAATTGATGGCCAGATGTAGCTTGATATGAGGGTTGATTTGAGTAGTATTCAAGGAAACTGATTTGTGCCTCATAACCAGTGCTCATCAAACTTCATGAAACAACTACTAAATATAGTATTCAGGTTGTAAGAGCAGCCCAGTTTTGCCTGATGAAACCAAAATGAGATGTGTGAATGTTGGGGACAGGGTTGCCAGAGGCAGACTGAAAATGACTTGAGATGAGGTCATAGAGTGTGACCTCAGGGATAAGGGGCTGAACAGGGAGGCTGCCAGAGATCGAGCAGCATGGAGAACCGCCATGAAGTGGCATGTTGGAGCCTTCATAAATGAAAATGAACCCAGTTAAGAGGGACCCCATAGTAGGCTCCACATCACCCTGTCATTTTATCATATGGTTTCCACCCAGCATTATAAATGGTGTCCTGAGTTACAGCAGACCATTAGGCTTGTTACTTAGTGTAGAGTCACCTAAAGACAGCACTACATGGAGTGAGTGGATGGTGGGTACCCCCACCTGCCACAGTTAATGTTGACATAGTTTTCATCAGCAACACACAAGAGGATTATGAGATGTAATGTGCAGAGTAAATCAGCAAAGAAGAACTTTTGTGAAATTTCCAAAGCCACTGTATTAATATGACCTTTTGTACCATCCTTGAAAGCAGTGATAAGAAACAGGGAAGTGAGCATGGAAGTGAAAAAGTTACTACATGACAGTATTGTGATACCAATTCTAACATATAGAAGTGAAGCTTGGACGTTGTTGGAGGGACATAAGTCAAGAGTGAGAGCAGTGGAAGCGAGTTATTTGAGAGAAGCCTGTGGAGTCACATGGAGAGACAGACTGACAAATGAGGATATAAAGGAGCGTTGTGGTGTGGATGTGGATGTGGTAGGAAGTGTTAGGAGAAACACACTGAGGTGGTTTGGTCATGTGGAGAGGATGGAAAGTGAGAGATTGACGAGGAGAGTGTATGTGAGTGAGGTGAAGGGGGAGAGAGGGAGGGGGAGGCCAAGGATGAGATGGAGTGGAGAGGTATATGAGAGAGGGGGATATAAATTGGGAGCAGGGCAGTGAAATGGCTGAGGACAGGGCAACGTGGAGGCGGTTTGTTTGCAGCCACCCCGTATGGGATTAAGGCGTCTGGCAATAGATAGATAGATGTACCATCATACTCTTGTTTCTGGATCTTGTCAGTCCCATATAAGAATGACAGTTAGGGTATGATGATATTTAACATTCTGAATGTGAGAAACATTTTTTTTTTTGCCTTATGTGTAAATAAAGTGGTAAGGAAAAGGTGGTAGACAGCATTTCAAGTGCTTAAGAATGTGAGGCTGAGAAATATGATACAGTTTAATGCTGCTTGTCTTTCACAGGTAATGAGGAAGGTGAAGCGGAAGAAGAAGAAGAAAAAAAGGAACACTGGTATAATTGATGATGACGATGACAGTGATGACAACGAAGGAAACAAGGAGAATGAGCCGGAAGAAATGGAGACGGAGAGAGACAAGGAGAAAGACACAGAGGCACAAAAAGAAAATGATACAGAGAAGGAGAGAGAAGCAGAGAAGGAGAAAGATGCAGGAAGTGAGAAAGATTCAGATGCAGAAAGTGACAAAGAAAAAGAAACAGAGAGTGACAAAGAACATGATTCTGAGGCTGAGAAAGAGAAAGAAGTAGGAAGTAACAAAGAATCAGATGCTGAGGTTGAGAAAGAAAAAGAAGCTGAGGTAGAGACACAGAAAGATGGAGAAACAGAGAAGGAGAACCACATAGAAGCTGAGGAAAGCAACAAGAGCCCCAGCAGCCCAGAAAAAGAGAGAGGTAATGAAGAGGGCGAAGACACCAATAGAGGTAATGAAGAGGAAGATACTGGTATGGATATTCAAGACGGAGGAGATGACAGGGATGATGAAGATGGAGAAGTGACTGAGAAAGAAAAGGAACAGGAGGTGGAGAAAGAAAAGGAGAAGGAAAAGGAAAAGGATGATGAAGATGATGATGACGATGATGATGATGACGACTCAGAGTCGGAAGTGGAGATGGAGGTGGAGACAGAGGTGGAGGAGGAAGTAGAAGAGGAGGAGCAGGAAGTGGAGGAGGATTCAGAAGCATTGAAGAAAGCAGTGCGAAGACATGAATATGAATTGCTGCGGAGAGCTGGAATAGGTAAGTGATCAGTTTGTATAGATACTGTATAGGCCATTACTATCACAAGCAAAAGTTTGTTGACAGTCACCTACCAGCATTGTTGACTCCTCCTCATATTTCTCTTTCCCCACAGAACATCAGAAAGTTTATTTCTTTCTCATGCTCTTTTGTTGTGTGTGTCATATTGCTTTTGCTGAAAAACTTTTCCTGCAACACTTCTTTTTCCACACTTAATAAGTAATTGTCATCACACGTGAATCTGAATGTACGTATGTAGTGCACTTCTTCCCACTAGCTGGAGAGAAGTTTCATGTTTTCAGGGATGATCAGTCAGCATTAGTAATGCCCACCCTGCATCTTTTCATAATCCTTTTCATTCTTTTTTGTGTGCCTTTTTATAATCATCGATTGTATGGTTCATTGTTTATCACATGAAGGAGCAGAGTTTGTGTACTCCAAACATGGCCATATTAACCCATCCCCACAGCACACAGAAGGGAGCACACACAGTTAATGAACTACCTTGTTATGTAATTACAGTTTGAGTTAATATTTTATACTGAAAATATTTCCCTACATTGTCAGCCATTAAAGTCTTTTATGCTGGGAACGTCACCATACAATTAATCATTTATATAAACCATGTTCATGAGCACTTTGCTTCCTATAATCCATTGCTTGAAAATAAAGAGATCATGTGTTTTCATTGCAGTGGGGAAAGGTTGATACTGAGCTGGTTTCTGTTGTCCTTGTGGTCCCAGGATCATGTGGCCGTTAACCTGGTGGGCCGCAGGTTTAAGTTGCCTTTTTCCATCAGTCTGTCATCTTCCTTTTGGGGGATAGGGAGGGAGTGGAGGGACATTGCATAGCTGGGAAGTGGATCCACCCAGTTATATCAGTGCCTCAGGATGAAGATGTACCTCTCTAGGACTATACTGATAAAACAGGTCAGATTTTAAAATAAAGGAAATTATGAATTTTTTTGGTTATTAGTGTGGCATATTGAAGTGGGCAGACTTGGGCTGTCTGGACATTGCTACTCCTCACCTTGCCGTAGGGTGGGAAAGGAGGTCCAGATGATGATGATGATCGATAATGGTCAGATTTTTCACATGTGCATACTCAGTTGCAGCTAGTATCACATTTTAACATTGTGCAGTAGTTAATGCCTGAGTACAAGAGACTTCCTATTGAAGTAACTGGTGCAAAAGAATACAAGTCCACACTGTTTGAAGTTTGAATGGTGAACACATTCAAATCTCATCACCTACAGTCTCCACTTAGACCTGTGTTTAGTATCAAGGCCTCCACAGCACCAGCCACTTTTCTTCCCTGATCCACCATACCCTTGACTCCCTTTGCACATGTGCCTCTTTTTTTGTTGTTGCTTCACTAGGTTTGATAGTTAAACCCATTCACTAGATGAAGTCTGTCTCCATTCACTGGCACATCACATTCATAGTCACCTCCCTCTACTGTCATCTGTTTACTCTTATTTACTGAAAATTTGCTTTTAGACCATGCTGCCCAGTGCTGTTGCAAAAACACTGTATAGTCTGCATATGTTAGATTTGAGACACTCCACCCGTTACAACAATACATACGTTCAGTGATGAATTATGCAAGCCCTGCCTGGACTTCTAACCTGACCAAAACACACTACAACACTCTACAGACCATACAGAACAAGTCCCTAAAAATAATCACAGGCTGCACAGCTAGTACACCCACAGACCACGTTCATCAAGAAACCAAAGTCCTCAAAGTCAAGGATCACCTAGACATGAGAGGCACCCAGTTTCTTGCTGCAGCCTCCACAAACCCACAACATCCACTACAGTACATGGCAGCACATCCACCCACACCAAGGAACATCAAAACAACACCCAGCACATGATCTATCTATATCTATTGCCAGATGCCTCAATCCCGTTTGGGGTGGCCACAAACAAATCGCCTCCAAGTTGCCCTGTCCCCCGCCATTTCCCTGCCCTGCTCCCAACTCACACCCCCCTCTCTCATATACCTCTCCACCCCATCCCTCCATCTCATCCTCGGCCTCTCCCTCCCTCTTCCCCCCTCCACCTCACTCACATACACTCTCTTCGTCAGTCTTTCACACTCCATCCTCTCCACATGGCCAAACCACCTCAATGTGTTCCTCATAACGCTTCCTATCACATCCACATCCACATCCACACCACAACGCTCCTTTATATCCTCATTCGTCAGCCTGTCTCTCCATGTGACTCCACAGGCTCCTCTTAAATAACTCATTTCCACTGCTCTCACTCTTGACTTGTGTCCTTCCAACAACGTCCAAGCTTCACTTCCATACATTAGAGTTGGTATCACAATACTGTCATTTAGTAACTTTTTCACTTCCATGCTCACTTCCCTGTTTCTTATCACTGCTTTCAAAGAACCAGCAACCTTTCTTCCCTGCTGTACCCTTTCAAGCACTTCACCCTCCAAACCTCCATCCTTACTCATCACACTACCCAAGTACTTAAACGTACTCACATTTTCCAATTCCTCACCATCCAACCTCGCTGTACATTCACTGACTTCACCTCTCTCAAAGACCATCACTTTACTCTTCCCTACATTCACCTTTAGATTCCGTTTCTTACATACTCTCCCAAACTCATCCACCAAGCCTTGCAGCTCCCCTTCGTCTTCACTCAACAACACAGTATCATCTGCAAACAACAGTACAGGGAGTTTCCAAACACTATCCTCTCTCATCAGGGCCACTCCAACATCCACTACCCTACCTTGTACCTCTTTTATTACCCCATCCATGTACAGATTGAACAACCATGGAGACATGACACAACCCTGTTTCAACCCAACTTTCAAAGAGAAAAATTCACTTAGTTCACCATCCACATGCACTGCAGCCTTCACACCATCGTACATACTCTTCACAGCATTCAGCAACTTCCCATCTACTCTATATATTCTTAACACTTTCCACAATCCTTGTCTATCCACCCTGTCATATGCTTTCTCCAAATCTATGAAAGCCGCATACAACTTCTTTCTCTTCTCTAGAAACTTTTCCACTAAAGATCTGAGAATGAATATCTGATCTGCACAACCTCTTCCCTTCCTAAAGCCTCCCTGTTCTTCTCCAACTAATTTCTCTGTTCTTTCTCTAACTCTGTCAATAAGTATCCTACCATACACTTTTCCTATTATACTAAGAAGACAAATGCCCCTGTGATTACCACACTTCTTTTTCCCCTTTTCCTTTGTACAAGGGAATAATTATACCTGACTTCCAATCCTCCGGGACTCTACCTTCCTCCCAGGCCAATCTGCATATCTTCCACACCCATTCTACTATTATCTCTCCCCCATGCTTCAGCATTTCACCACACACTCCATCAATTCCTGGGGCTTTCCCCAATTTAACTTTCTTCATTGCTTCCACAATTTCTATCCTACTGATTTCTTCCTGTCTTCTCACCTCCCTCCTTCTCCCAGCTATTCCCCAGCCACTTATAATAACTCACATTACTTCCATCCTCTATGTTCAACAATTCCTTAAAGTGTTCTCTCCATCTGCTCACTTTTTCTCCCTTCTCTACTAGTAATCTACCATTTTTATCTTTCACTCCCCTGCTAACTTCACTTCCACCCTGTCTTACTCTTTTCACCTCTTTCCAGAACATTATCTTACAGTCCCTCCACTTTACACTCAAATTCCTTCCAAATTCCTCATCCACTCTCTTCTTACTCTCTCTTACTAATCTTTTCACCTCTGTCTTTCTTTCTACATATAACTCTCTCTTCCGCCTCTCAACTTCTTCCACGCCCCTATTTCTCATCCATGATGATACCATACACAAATACTGTCATCTCTCCCCCCTCGCCCACCTCAGACCAGCTTCCAGAAGCATACCCATACTCAGATCACTTGCCGCTCCATTCAGTCACTTAAAGACAACACACAGCTGCATGCACGACCTCCTGACATCCACACTTCTGAATCCTATCTTCCTCGTGAGGACAGGGTCCACCTGGCCAGGCTGAGATGTGGGCACCATCCAGCCCTCTTAAGCTACCAGAAAAGGCTGGATGACTCCATCGCTGATGCCTGTCCAGGATGCAACACGGCACCCCGTACTATTAAGCACATTATGGAAGACTGCATTGCACACAATCACCTACGCCAACAACACAACATACACTCTTTGAGAGTTCTGTGGGAAAGCCCGGTCTCGGCCATGGCCTTCCTAAGTGACTCGGGGCTGTTCGGCCAGACTGCCTAGGGAACAACTACAACTACTACTCCTCTCATCTCTTCTGTGCTGTACCATAGTATAAGCCTCTGTTATAATGCCATCCATATATTGTGAGCTCATGATATAACTCTGAGTGCACCAAAATCAAAATAAAGAAATGGGGGATAGGATATGGAATTTTGGATACATGATGTCTTGAGAGTGCCTCATTTTTTATGACAGTTTTGTGGAGGAATTCCAAAGGCACCATGGGGGAGGGAAAAAATGTTTAATCTCCTGTTGTTGGTGCTTTGGGAATTGCTCCAGGGAACTCCTTATATGTACTGTTTGTAATAATCATGAAATTGTTTCAGAGGGACTTACCAAGAAGTTTGGTTTGACTCCTGAGCAGTTTGGTGAGAATCTTCGTGACAACTATCAGCGTTTTGACGTTGAACAGTGTCCAGAAGACCCGAGGAAGGAGGCTGAAGAATACCTTTCCAAGTAAGTCTACTTGCAGTGTTATGACTTTGTACACTGATATACAGTATTCATGTTTTGTGCATTCAGGGTTTGTCATGCCATATTAAGTCATTTTTAACTCCTTGAGTGTGGATGTCATTGTATCGTAATGTTTATAAAGGGTCCAACATACTTGCATGCATTTGCGAAATGCCTTGTTCACCTAATGGTGACTGTCCACGCTGCTCGATCTTTGGCAGCCTCTGTTCAGTTCCTTACTTCTGAGGTCACTTTCAGTGACCTTTTCAGGTCTTTTTTGGTCTGTCTCACAACCCTACCCTCAGTGTTCACACGTCTCACTTTCTTCACCCTGTTGTCATCTTTCCTCCTCTTAGAATGCCCAAACCATCTCAATCTATCCTTCCTCATCACCACCAATACATTCAAGTCCCATCCTTCCTCTCAACTCTTCAGTTGCAGTCCTAGCCCCCTAGGCTTTACATTCAAGGACCCACAACACATCCATCTACTCATTGTCACCACAATTGGCCCAATGAATATCCTTTTTCTTTTTTGGCCTTCAGCCTGAAGTGGTTCGAGAACCTGGATTTCACATACAGTGGAGTACATGGTTGTGCATGAAGGATATCTTAATATTATGTAAATTTTATATTTTCGTGAGTACAGGTTGCCCCCTACTTACGATTGGGTTACGTTCAGTTAAACCGATCATAAGTTGAGAATGCATTTAATATGCTTAATCAGCTGAACATAGCCTAACCAAGCCTACCAAGTCTTTTAAATGTGCTTAGAACACTTACATTAGCCTACAGTTGGGCAAAATCATTAACACAAAGCCTTTTTAACCCCTTAACCGCGGGGCGTCACTTTCGTGATGCTTGGAAGCAAGGGATCATACCGCGTGGCGACGCTTTTGTGATTCTGTGTTATTTTGAATTCGCCCGGGCTTTCAAGTGGAGGCTTGTATCATCTATCAGTACTGCTAATATCCAACACTAGTCAGCACTCCTAATCTCATCTGTACTCCCATCCATTGTTGACAATTTTGCCATTTCTCCCCGTTCTTGACTCCCCTCCTTACCTCCCCTCCATTATCCTATCCTCTCGCCTGCCCGGCTGTGCTATGCAAAGTAAATCTTCCCTGGAAGTTTTCACTGATTTCATCCATTGAAATAAGCCCTATGCCCTATTCTTATACCAAATAATATATACAAGAAAGAAATAAGGTAAGTGAGAGTGCCATACACCTAGAATTGGCTAATTATCACCTGACAACACCTCACATGCACTCGTTAGCTAATATTCGCTGTTTATTTCCCCTTGAAATATGCCGTATAATCTATTTTCCTAATAAAAATATATATAAGAAAGGAAGGGAGAAGCCTAAGTGATATTTACGCTCACCTGGAACTACCTAATTATTGCAGGCCACTACACTGTATTCTACGCTAAGTAAATCTTCCCTGGAATTTTCCACTGATTTCATCCATTGAAATAAGCCCTATGCCATATTCTTATACCAAATAATAAATACAAAAAAGAAGTAAGGTAAGTGATAGTGCCATACACCTGGATTTGGCTAATTATCACCTGACAACACCTCACGTGCACTCGTTCGCTAATTTTCGCTGTTTTTTTCCCCTTGAAATATGCCGTATAATCTATTTTCATAATAAATATACATATAAGGAGGGAAGGGAGAAGCCTAAGTGATATTTACATTCACCTGGAACTACCTAATTTATTATGTATTGTTTTGGTTTCCTGCCAATCATTTCATTGCTATATATTAGCAGGTCTCACAGGGCTGAAGTTGGTAGTATTGCACTCACCCTAGCCAGGCAGCAGGAGGCCACTACTATCAGTTCACTGTCGTCTTTGAAGGTGGGAGTATGTCTGATTAGCTCCTGCTAACTTCTGCCGCTTTCTAGCCCCACGCAAAGGGCCCTGTGACCTTTACCCCCTACTAAACCTCGTGTGGAAAGAGGTAAAGGGCTGACAATTGATAGAGAGTGACTACGATCTTTATATATTTTCGTGAGTACAGGTTGCCCCCTACTTACGATTGGGTTACGTTCAGTTAAACCGATCATAAGTTGAGAATGCATTTAATATGCTTAACCAGCTGAACATAGCCTAACCAAGCCTACCAAGTCTTTTAAATGTGCTTAGAACACTTACATTAGCCTACAGTTGGGCAAAATCATTAACACAAAGCCTTTTTAACCCCTTAACCGCGGGGCGTCACTTTCGTGATGCTTGGAAGCAAGGGATCATACCGCGTGGCGACGCTTTTGTGATTCTGTGTTATTTTGAATTCGCCCGGGCTTTCAAGTGGAGGCTTGTATCATCTATCAGTACTGCTAATATCCAACACTAGTCAGCACTCCTAATCTCATCTGTACTCCCATCCATTGTTGACAATTTTGCCATTTCTCCCCGTTCTTGACTCCCCTCCTTACCTCCCCTCCATTATCCTATCCTCTCGCCTGCCCGGCCGTGCTATGCAAAGTAAATCTTCCCTGGAAGTTTTCACTGATTTCATCCATTGAAATAAGCCCTATGCCCTATTCTTATACCAAATAATATATACAAGAAAGAAATAAGGTAAGTGAGAGTGCCATACACCTAGAATTGGCTAATTATCACCTGACAACACCTCACATGCACTCGTTAGCTAATATTCGCTGTTTATTTCCCCTTGAAATATGCCGTATAATCTATTTTCCTAATAAAAATATATATAAGAAAGGAAGGGAGAAGCCTAAGTGATATTTACACTCACCTGGAACTGCCTAATTATTGCAGGCCACTACACTGTATTCTACGCTAAGTAAATCTTCCCTGGAATTTTCCACTGATTTCATCCATTGAAATAAGCTCTATGCCATATTCTTATACCAAATAATATATACAAAAAAGAAGTAAGGTAAGTGATAGTGCCATACACCTGGATTTGGCTAATTATCACCTGACAACACCTCACGTGCACTCGTTCGCTAATTTTCGCTGTTTTTTTCCCTTTGAAATATGCCGTATAATCTATTTTCGTAATAAATATACATATAAGGAGGGAAGGGAGAAGCCTAAGTGATATTTACATTCACCTGGAACTACCTAATTTATTATGTATTGTTTTGGTTTCCTGCCAATCATTTCATTGCTATATATTAGCAGGTCTCACAGGGCTGAAGTTGGTAGTATTGCACTCACCCTAGCCAGGCAGCAGGAGGCCACTACTATCAGTTCACTGTCGTCTTTGAAGGTGGGAGTATGTCTGATTAGCTCCTGCTAACTTCTGCCGCTTTCTAGCCCCATGCAAAGGGCCTTGTGACCTTTACCCCCTACTAAACCTCGTGTGGAAAGAGGTAAAGGGCTGACAATTGATAAAGAGTGACTACGATCTTTTTATTGAGTAAAACAGTGCAAATGGAATTGTAAATAATGTGTAAACAGCAAGTTAAAGCAATGAATGTAAATATAAGTGAACAGTGGAAAATAGTTTTATAAGTTACTTCAAGTGACAGTGCATAACACAGTGTAAATAAAATAGAAATGTAAATCATGTAAATAAAATAGAGAACGTAAATAGAAATGTAAATGAGTAGTATTATAAGAATACGAGTATATACCCTAGGAGTAATGAAAGTGAAAGTTTCACTCTAGCATGTCTGAATACTATGAGTTATGAGAGTGAAGGTGAAAGTGACATTCACACTCAGTGCTAGTATACAGGACGAGAAAGTGAATGCTACGTATTTTACTGAAAGAAATTGAATCCCTATAGTGACAATAAACTACTATTACTGAAGGAAACTTATGGATAAAGACTGTAGATATATATGTGTTATATAGTAACAGAAATATAAACTGTGAGTGTTTTTATGAATGATAGACAACACTAGCGGCGAACGACCGGAAGTGGGATGGTCATACGCCCTCGTAATTTTCATTGCTTTCACAGTGTTTTTTTGGGGGGAATATGGATTCTAAACTATTTGAGAATCATAGAATAGTGTTTCTAGTGATAATATCAGGCTGTGGTAATCATATTACGAGTTGTCGGGAAGTGTAAAGTGGAGACTTCGTTACCCAACTTCAAAGGTCTTCACAAGTCCTACGGTAATCGACAAAGGCTCAACAAACACCCAAGGAGAAAGCTGAAGGCATGTGCCATAAGTATATGTGATTTTAGTATTCTAGGACCAATACCGGTAACTGATTTTTGGGAAATATTTTTATAGAGTCTGTCGGAGCGCGAATATGCCCGTGGGAGCCGCAAGTCAAAGCAAAACAAGCCTGCGGTTTAAGGGTTAATAGTAAATTGTTGAAAATCTCATGTAATTTATTGAATACCGAACTGAAAGTACAAGATGGTAAAGTCGAAAATTCGTAAGTCAGCTGTTCATTAAACGGGGACCACCTGTATTACAGGTAGTACAGTACACTGTACAGGTAGTATCGTACTAAATAATGCTTTAGTTGTCAGACACTATGTTAAAAGGATATTTATGCAAAAATTTCATCATCATCATCATCATCATCATCATCATCCAGACCTCCATTCCCACCTTAGGGCAGGGTGAAGAGTAGCAGCATCCAGACAGCCAAGATTTGCCAGTCCATGGCATTCACTCATCATTGAAGCCCCTGGAATCCTGGCTTTATCTGATATGCCAAAAACAATCACCACATTCTGTAGTGTTACATTAATGTATCCAGTAGAGTCAATCCAAATGCAGTCACGTTAAAAAGGAGTCCCAAATCCCTGATCATGCAATTCTCACAACATTCATCCAGCCAACTCGATCTCTTGTCAGTTCCCTAGTCTCATTGACTTCAAGACCTCTCTTCGTCACACAGTCATCCACCATATCTCTCCACTTTCTCCTTGGCCTACCTCGTCTCCTCCCTCCTTCAAATTCGCTCAGATATACCTTTTTCACCACTCATTTGTTATCCATTCTCTCCACATGACCATACCATCTCAATACACACTCTTCGATTCTAGTATCCATGGACTCCTTCACTCCACACCTTTCACGAATCACAATATTTCGTATCCTGTCCACTTTCTGTACTCCACATACATTCCTCAGCAGCCCCATCTCCACTGCTCTTACTCTTAACTTTTTGATTTCCATGCCACACCATAGTCTCACATCCATATGTTAAAGTTGGCACTGACACACCTTCATGTAAGCCACATGCAGCTGCAACATTCAAGCCTCTCTTTCCTATCAAGGCCTTCATAGCACCAGCAACTTTCCTTCCTTGTGTCACCCTTCTTTCCACATCCTTTGCACATTTTCCTCTCTTTTCTATCACTGTACCCAGGTATTTGAACTCTCACCAATTCCAGTCTCTCTCCATTCACCGTAACATCACACTGGGAGTCACCTTCTCTCTCAGTAACCATCACTTTACTCTTTTCATTATTTACTTTCAAGGTTCAACTCCCACAGACATCAACAAAACTCTGCACCAGTCTACCAAGTTCATGTCCGGTATTTCAAGTAGTACTGCATCATCAGCATGCAACAAATTTGAGATATCCCATCCATCACCATTCATTACCAGTGCCATTCCCCTCTCCATGACTCCTGTTTTTACTCCTCTCATCACCCTATCCATATATATATTGAACAACCATGGAGACATCACGCAGCCTTGTCGCACATCCACACTGATCGTGAACCATTCACTTAGATTCCCAATTACCCTTACACATGCTTCACTACCATCATAAAAATTCTTGACAGCACCTAGCAGCTTACCATCTACACTGTACATGCGCAAAACCATCCACAGTCCTTTTCTGTCTACATTGTCATTTGCTTTTTCCAGATCCGTGAATGCCACAAACACCTTACAGTCCTTCTCACAAGCCTTTTCCACTATCTGTCTTAACGCAGATATTTGAGCCACACATCCTCTGCCACTTCTAAAGCCTCCCAATTCATCACTTACATGGACTTCTGATAATTCTCTTACGTTTTGTATAATAATTCTTCCATATACCTTCTTTACCACACTCAGTAAACCTATGCCACGACAATTCTTACACTCACTTCGCTTACCTTTATTTTTTTACAGGGGTACAATCACAGCCTTTTTTTCACTCTGCTGGCACAGTTTCACTCATCCATGCCTTCTTACATATCTCCAACAGGCACTTCATGCCATTCTCTCCACTACACTTAATCATCTCTGCATAGACTTCATCAACCCCAACTGCATTCCCATTTTTCAGCTGCTTCACAGCATTCTTCACCTGTGCGAGTGTCACGTTTTGTTGCACTGCATTCCTTCTCAGCACACTCACAAAACCAGTCATGTTTACAGTTAGCTCTGCTCTCTCTATTCCCATTCATCAGGCTTTCAAAATATTCTTTCTTTCTGGTCCTTACTTCCTTCCCAGAATCCTGGCTGTATCTGATACGCCAATAACTTTCACCACATTCTGTCGCTTCACATAAACGTATCCTATCTATCTATCTATCTATAGCCCGACGCCCTAATCCCGCAAAGGGTGGCCGCAGACAAAACGCCTCCAAGTCACTCTGTCACCCACCATTTGACTCCCCTCCCCCCAACTCACCCCCCCCTCCCTCATATACCTCTCAACTCCATCCCTCCACCTCATCCTCGGTCTACCCCTCCCTCTCCCTCCCTCCACCTCACCTACATACACCCTCTTAGTCAGTCTCATTCTCTATTCTCTCCACATGTCCAAACCACCTCAGTGTATTTCTCCTAATCCAAATGTATCCAATAGAGTAAAAAAAAATTTTTTAGCAAAGTAAATACTGACAAAAATGATGCTGATACACCTAGAGCCACTGCAGCATGCCTACCCCTTGTAAATTTAAGAAAAATAAAAGTAAAGAAAGTATAAACATGACGATGAGTCATGACAAATATGGCAGGGCATTTTTGTCTGAATTTTTTAAAGCTAATGTAGTGTTTTCTACAAAATACACGTACTTTTCAAAGGTATTACCAACATGTTTATTTTTCTGTATAATTCCCACCAATAAACAAACAAATGATGTGTGCATGTTATTTGTGTTTACAGTTACTACAGTGCACTTACTGTTTCCAGAATGTGTCCAACTGCAGAACGTGTGTTGGAGGCTGCAGTGAGGATGGTTGGGTGGCAGCTGGCCTGTGAGCCGCTGGTGAGGCGAACAGTGCGCGAGGTGTACTTTGAGCGAGCCAGGATCAGTTGCAGGCCGACCCCTCAGGGACTGAAGATCATTGATGAACACCACCCACTGTATGCCATGAAATACCTCAAGGACAAACCCGTCACAGATCTCCAGGGGGACCAGTTCTTGCGCCTCAAGTGTGGTGTGGAGGACAAGTTCATGACCATAAGCTTATCTGACACAGTTGAAGGCAATACCACCACTAGTTTTTTGGATGAGATGAAGCAGTTGTATTACAGGGATGAATTTTCACAAGTTGTGCAAGATTGGAATGACCTGAGAGGACGAGCTGTTACTTTTGCCTTCAAACGTATCATGGAAGACCTGAAAAGGGAATTATCTCAGCGGTTACTTCAAGAAGCCAAGGATCATGTAATGGAGCAATGTTGCAGCAAATTATATAACTGGATTAAAATTGCTCCTTACAACCCTGGAGATTTCAGTGATGAAGATGTAGATGACTGGGATACTTCCAGAGGCTTCAGAGTGTTTTCAGTTTCATTTGTGCCTGATCTGTCTCAGGCTGCATTTGGTTGTTGTATTGATATTGATGGTGATTGCTGTGAATACATCCGCCTCCCTCACTTGCTCAAGAGACGCAATGCTTATAATGAACGAGATGCCATGGCTAAAGAGAATGACATCAGGCGAATGCAAGATTTTATTTATCGTCGCAAACCTCACATGGTTGCAGTAAGTGGTGAGAGTCGTCAAGCTTTGATGGTCAAAGAGGACCTTATCCAGATCCTGAAAGACCTGGAGGAACAAGAGCAGTTTCCAAAAATCAATGTTGAAGTAATTGAAAGCAACCTTTCCGCCGTTTATGCAATGTCTAAGAAAGGAGAAGCAGACTTTCTTGACTACCCTCCTCTGCTGCGTCAAGCCATTTCAGTTGGGAGGCGTGTACAGGACCCACTCGTTGAGTTCTCACAATTATGTAATACAGATGAGGAATTGCTCAATATAAAATTCCACACTTTACAAGACCAGTTGAATCCTACAGAGTTGCTTAACTCACTGTATATTGAATTTGTCAACAGGACAAATGAAGTTGGGGTAGACCTCAACAGAGCTGTTGCTTACCCATACACACAGAACTTGGTTCAGTTCATTTGTGGCTTGGGGCCAAGAAAGGCAAACCTCTTGATTAAGAACATGAAACAGAATAATCAGCGTCTTGAAAACAGGAATCAGTTGGTAGTCAACTTCCACATGGGTCCTAAAGTTTTTATCAACTGTGCTGGGTTTATCAAGATTGATACAAATGCTTTAGGTGACAGTGATAACTATATTGAAGTCTTAGACTCAACGAGAATTCACCCCGAGGCCTATGACTGGGCTCGGAAGATGGCTGTAGATGCCCTCGAGTATGAGGATGAAGAAGGCAAACCAGCTGAGGCCTTGGAAGAGATCTTAGAAACACCAGAACGACTTAGTGAACTGGATCTTGAGGCTTTTGCTACTGAATTACAAAACCAAGGTTTTGGGAAGAAGAGCACCACCCTGTATGATATTAGACATGAGCTAAACCACAGATATAAAGATTTCAGATTACCATTCAGATCACCAACACCAGAAGAGGTCTTTAATATACTAACTCACGAATCCCCTGAAACTTTTTATGTTGGTAAGCTTGTCCAGGTGTCAGTCACAAATTTCATTCACCGTAAGCCACGTGGTGACCAGCTTGATAATGCCAATCCTGTCAGGAATGAAGACACAGGCCTCTGGCAGTGTCCCTTTTGTCTCAAGAATGATTTTCCAGAACTCAGTGAAGTGTGGAGTCATTTTGATGCTGGGGATTGTCCTGGCCAGGCCATTGGCATTAGAGTGCGACTGGATAATGGGATATCTGGGTTTATTGGTATTAAAAATTTATCAGATAAGACAGTCACAAATCCAGCAGAAAGAGTCAGGAGAGACGGCCTCGTTTTATGTCGAATCATGAAAATTGATCCTGAAAAGTTCTCTGTGGAGCTCACATCGAGAACATCAGATTTGCAGGACCGAGACAACAAGTGGAAACCTCCTAAAGATCCATACTACGATTATGAAGCTGAGGAGAAAGACATGAACATTGACAAAAAGAAGAAGGAGAAAAAGAAAACCCAGTACCAAAAGAGAGTGATTGCTCATCCTTCATTCAGGAACATTGATTATAATGAGGCAGAGAAGGTGATGCAGCATTTAGAGCAGGGAGAAGTAATCATCAGACCATCTAGTAAAGGAAATGATCACCTGACTGCCACATGGAAGGTCACGGAGGGAATTTGTCAGCACATAGATATACAGGAACAGGACAAGCAGAATGATTTCTCACTTGGCCAGAAACTGTGGATTGGGAGTGAAGAGTTTGAAGATTTGGATGAAATTATTGCAAGATACATCACACCCATGGCAAATAATGTACGGCAAATATTAGAATATAAATATTACAAGGAGTCAATCATGGGTAATAAAGATAAAGCCGCTGAGTATCTGAAGGATGAAAAAAAGAAGAATCCTAAGACAATACCTTATATATTCTCACCGAGTAAAGAATTACCTGGCAAGTTCATTCTGTCGTATCTCCCAAGGACTAAGGTAATCCACGAATATGTGACAGTCAATCCTGAAGGCTTTAAATTCCGTCAAAGAATGCAGCATCCAAATTTGGCTGCGTTACTGAAGTGGTTCAAGCAGAACTTCCGGCGAGCAGTACCAGGTGCCACACCAGGCATGATGTCCACACGCACACCATACATGGGTGGCAATACACCAAACCTCATAGGTGTTGATGCCTCCACCATCCAGAAGGTGGCACAGAACCTAAACCCTCATATGCTTCACAACTTGTCCCAAGCAGCCACCAACACACCTTATGGGGCACACACTCCGGGGGCATACTCTCAAGGGTACTCAAACTATGCCAATACTCCTTACACCCCATCAGGCCAGACTCCCTTCATGACCCCCTATGCCACCCCTGGACCCTCAACAACACCTCGGTATGGCGGCTCCCAGACGCCCCTGTATGGCAGCTCCGGAAACCGAACACCATCCCACCGTCAGTCTTCAGGACACATGAACCAGACACCAAGGTCCATCCCCACGGTAACCGGACGCACAGAACAGATGGACTGGAAGTTGGCGGCTGCTGCGTGGGTACAGGCCAAGGGTGGCACTACCGGACACGATGTGGGTAGATCTACACCAAGACACCATGACGCAGGTCGCACCACCCCGCGGTATTCGGACTCCCGGGACACGCGTTATGCCGTCAGCCCCAGGTATTCTGACGATGGATCACGCCGCACCCCACGCTACGACGACCGAACCCCCCGCCCCTACCATGACTACGACAACCCTCGTGCCACTCCACGCTCCGCTCGTTCCACCCCCAAAACCATCCACTCCCCAGCCAACATGAGCATTGGAGGAGACCAGACACCACTTTATGACGAGTGATGCCATATACTGCTGTACTTTGTATTAACCCCTTCAGCCCATGCATGTCATTTATATTCCATTCTTGCTGTCACCAGGCAATATTATCCTGTTTTGGGGACTTTGAATTGTAGAGGTTATGTATAGTCGTCATGAACCCCTGCAGTACGAGAGGCCTTCTTTAAGTTGAGTAAAATCATCTGGAAGAAGCAGGAATTACCTAAAGTAGACATCACTGGGTTCAGGGGGTTGAGGATTACTCTCTTGCAAGTTTCTCAGCATTATAGTTTTTACATTGAATATTCTTGTTCAGTGTATTGAATGAATACTATGAAATTATATTTATTTATTACTGGGCTTTTCCTCAGTGTTATGAGAGGGTTATAGTAGCAATAGTTCTCTCTACTTATAGATTTTTTTATTGTGTCATTTGAACACTAATATTTTTTATATATGCTGTATATCTTAAGTAACCCTTTATGTGGTGGCAATTTGCATACCAAATGTCTGGATGGGTATTGTGTAGCATAATCATGCTTCCCAGTGACTACTGTATTATCCTGCTCCTTTAGACCAGCTGCTGTGATCTGATCAATACAGTTTAAAGTAAGAATTTTCCTTTGTATGATATATCCACTAATATCTAAGCTTCCAACATGTAAGTTCAGTTTACAACTATACATTTTTTTTTTTTTTTTTTTTTTAACTGGACTACAGCATTAATCCATCCATCCATCCATCAGCCAATCCTATGTCGCCCCATAAGGAGCATAGGAGCCTGGGGCTAGGCAAGTTGGTCCTGACATTTAAGATGAAAGTGACCAGGCTCACATATCTCTGAGTGGCATTATGTGAGAAATAATCCCCAACCAACCCTTGGATATAAACCGGTAATTCATGTTTGCATAAAATTTGATGAGCCATAATTATGAGATGAAGAAGTCTCCTTGATCTTAGTCAGATCAACCCTGATGTGACTACATTTAGTAATCAACCGAGCTGAAAGAAATAAAAGATCTTTACCAGATTAGAACAAAGACACTACAGTAACACTCCCCTGGTGGGACAACATAGGTGTAGTGGCTTCTGTATAGAAATGACATATGAGGCGTTGAGAATGACTGGGACGAACTCACTGAAACATAGTTTTGAGAAAACGGTTAAAGTTTGCCAATATGCAGATCTTCACATCAGCTGTACATTTGTCGATTTTGCTGAATGAGGTCTTATTTTAAAGCCCATTTAATGCAGAATATGTCTTGTGGTAAATAAACATATATATAGTTCATGTGCAAACTGATGTTTAATAATACAATGGTGTGAAATGAATGTTATTGAAATTAATGAGATAATAAATTTTTGTTCCAAAAACATTTTAAATCATTGCTGGTAATAAATAAATGTTAAACAAAGGTGACACTGTCCACTTAATGAAGTGCTGCTCTTGGGTGTCTGCCCTTTCCTCTCTTCCCTCCATATTTACTTCCTTCCTCTTCTGTCTTTCTTTACTTTATTCTTTCCTCATCCTTCTTCGTACGGGTGACTTTACTGTACACCCCCTCTTCTGCCTTTCTTTCTTTCCTTCATTCTTTTCCTTCTGCTTATGGATGACTCTACACTGAATGACAAGCCAAATGGTTTCCTGTACACCAGGAAACCATTTACAACACTGGGTGGTAACCATATAACCAAGTTATGGCACCTGGTGATTTAGTGGGTAATTACGGCACTCCAGTCGGATTGAGCTGGTGAAGGTTTATATCCATGGGGTGGTTGGGGTTTATTGCTCATGTTATGCCACTCAGGGATGAGTGAGGCTGGTCATTCTCATCTTCAATGTCAGGACCAACTTGCCTAGCCCCGGGCTCCTACACTCCTCCTGGGACAATGTAGGATTGGATGATGGATGGATGGATGGACACTCTAGATGATGCATCTGCTCTGCTAAATAAGCTGGTGCGCTGAGGAGGGTATGATAAGTAATTAGTAGTCGATCTGGTCATCATCTGATGCCACCTCCTCCTCTGCAGCAAGTGAAGTTGATTGGCTGGCAATGACATCATTAAAAGATCCATGTTGGTTCTGTCCTAAGTATCGTCTGAGTACCTTGAGGTCTTCAAATTTTTCCTTGGAGGTCTGTATGGCTTGGTGGTACTTGACAGACATGGGTATCACAGCTAAGTTAAAGGATGGGTTTTAAGCTGGGGCCCTTCCCTTTTGAAGGCTGAGTTCGTTGGTGTGAGACAAGTCGTAGTCAGGTGCAGTGGCAAAGCCTTGTTTATAATTTTTGCCAAAAATGAAGACCCTGCCACCCTTAAACTTGGCACCTCAGAAAGCCTCCTTTGTGGTGTGGTTCTGCATGCCCTGCTTCCCACATGCTGATTGGTCCAAGAAAGAGATGAAGCTGGTGACTGGCCAGGAGTGCCACGGGCAAGTTCACCTCTGTCAGCCCAAGCCAGACACCAACTCCCTCTCTCGTTACCTTGGCTGAATACACCATAGCTTTTTCATGTGGTTTACCTTAGGAAGACAGAGGCGAACTCGCATCCATCCATTCTCATACTGTATTGTAGAGCAAAGTCTACTGAGAATGCTTGTATAAAAATAAGAATTTCGTTTGGGTCGCGAGTTTGCCTCTGTCATTCTCAACGTCTCATTTAATATAAGTGGTTCAACGATGGAGTGTATATTGTATATGTATGTTTTCAATCAGCTCTCATATTGAAAACCCTTGTACAGTGAGAAACTGTAATGTGTAGCCCACCTCAGCCAAACCTGAGGTAAGGACAGGTCCCCTTCTGAATGGAGGCCCACATTAAGTATCGCAGGTGAATACGCGGACCAACATCCAACTTGTGAATCCTTAAAAAGCCTCTGCTACTGTCATGCAAATTATATTATCTTGCCTCATAGCATGCACACAATTGAAGTATGATTGCAATAAGACTAAATAATACTTGGAAATCAACACTCTTTGTATCATCAGGAAGATTCGAAGCCTTTCTATACCATACATTGCTGATGCAGCGATTCGTGTGTGTGAAGGGGTGGAGGGGACTATCACCAGGTCGAATATATCTCAGAATGAGAGACTAGTTGACTCTGGCCTGGGCTGCTGTGGTGTTGGGCTGCTTACAGGTGTCACCTGGGTGTGGGAGGTAGCTCATCAGGTGTGCCCTCCCGCAGAAGGCAGGGGACTACTGCCGAGGGCTGGGTCGTCCGGAGGAGGCTGCTGGTCGGTGTGGAGGGAGGCCCTTCCCTAGTGGGGCCTCAGTGGGGAAGGTGGCCCTCTGGACTGGGGCTGAACAGGGCAAGCAGGTGTGCTTGCCTCTGCCTACTCCTGGAGGAAGACTGCCTGCTGGTGAGGCTGGGGAGGTCATACCCCAGAGTCCTGGGAGTGCCCCTGGGTGTCTGAGGGCTGCGGTCTCGTCTGGGTCCAGTTGCCATCAGGAGCTGCCTGTGGCATCCCTTCCCCATGGAGTCCAACAGCAGGGGGCGTCGCCCGGGTGCTTGCTGCAGGGCACTGACTCCCAGACTCATGATAGGACCTCGCCAGAGCTCCTCCAACTGCAGCTTCTCTGGGGAACTGCACCTGTGGGGAAGAGAGAGAGAAGGGTGTCCCGCTCGGCCTCTGGGTGGTTGGTGAAGTGAGCAAGGGACTTCCTCTGTAGGGGTAGTCACAAGGGAAGTGGATGAGGGACATACGGTGGCCATCCCCTCCTTCCCAACGCAGACAGTAGCTGTCATCGCAGTTCCACTTGCCCCTGAGACAGCAGGCAAAGGGCGTACGGTGGCTGTCCCTTCCTTCCTGACGCAGACAGTGGCTGTCGTCGCGGTTCCACTTGCCCCCGAGACAACAGGCAAAGGGTGTACGGTGGCCGTCCCTTCCTTCCCGGTACGGACGATTGCCTTCACTGCAGTCCTGCTCCCTGTGGAGGTGGCAGACGAAGGGCATATGGTGGCCATCCCTTCTTTCCCGGTGCTGACAGTGGCCGTCCCTTCCTGGTGAGGACAGTGGCCATCAGTGCGGTTCTGCCCCTCTCTGGGGTGTCAACCGGGAGATGTTTGGTAGCCGTTCTCCCCTTCCTGGTGCAGATGGTGGCCATCACCACGGTGCTGCTCCCAGGAATGGCTGCAGGCGATGGGCATATGGTGGCCATCACTGCGGTCCTGCATGGGGTGGCAGCAAAAGAGTGTATGGTTGCTGTCTGTTCCTTCCCGATGCGGAAGGTGGCCGATGTCGCGGTGTTGCCTGGGACTGTACTAAGACAAGTTCCACACCAATCCTGGCGAGGGCTGGCCAGGCTGTAGAGTAGTCTGCACTCTGCCAGGGCTGCATTCCTGCTCTTGGTCGTGTTGAGGGGAAGAGGGGCGCAAGGTCGTGTAGGATATAGGCCCGTCTCTCCTGGGCCTTATGCGCGCCCTATGCGTCTCCCCGTGCACTCCCCCTTGAGTGGGTGTTACGACACTCGGGCCGTGGCTCCTCCGTGGCGTGGGTGTTGTGACACCCCTACTGGGGTCTCTTGTTGGGGTGGGCACTTCAATAAGTAATCTTTGGTTTTCCGTGCCTAATGAATGAGGACTTACAGGACGAGTGATAATTGTAGGTACCCCTTTATGGTTTAAGGTTTCCGGCTATATAAATGTAAATGGTTCATACATGCCTGCATCGTTCTTGCAAAATTAGTTAGTGTGGATGGTTTTGACAGTGCCGTTGATTAATAAAACTGATTAATGAATGATTGGACGAGTGCCCTCATTTGTTAGGTGCCTAAATAAATCTGTTGACTCTCATGTTTCTTTTCTTCTGTTGTAGATAATATTGATTGTTGGTTTAGGATAACATTGTAATGTTCTTTCCCGACTATTCTATTTCGGCTGTTTTCTCCTTTTCATCAGTTCGTCTCCTGTGTAGGTTGATATGATTTTGAAGTTTTTTGTTTTGTTTTATATATTAAGCAAACCTCATCCAACCAAACCAAAGGGATAACAGCGTATTCAGATGGCATTACTTCGCAATGCGCGACAACAAATGGCGCCCATTCATGACAATTTGCACAATAAAATAATCTCACACAGGAGAAAATCATGTTAGTGAGGAGGAAAGCCACCGCATGAGAGATCCCGGAGCCTGTAAATATTGACCGAATGACAGATGGGATTGGTGTAGAGAGCCCATATTTGATATTATAGATTGCCATAATATATTTCGTTTTCTTGAAAAAAAAAAAAAAATTAGCAACTACGGTATTTCAAAATATGATTTTAGCCTCAATAAGAAATATCTTCGTCAAAAAGTTACTTAAAAAAAATTTGAGTGCTTTTTTTTTTTATGGGGGAGGTTGTTTTTCGAGGATTTCCGACGTGGTGGATTTCGTGGCGTGTGTTAGATGACAAACGTTTACAAGCATAAACAATAAGGGACGCGGTCTTCATCGTGAATCCTCCTTCATCTGTTGCCCAGTGACACCGTATTACACAGTATGTATTAATGGTATTTAGTTGAATACCTGACACGCTTTAGGACACATTACAAACATGAATTATCTTCAAGTGGTAAAAGTACGTGTGGTGCTGGACGACGCCTCTTCATCTACTTTAGGTTTAGTTACTCTGTGTAGGCTGTTTGTGTAGCTCATTCCATTTTATGTCGTACGTTAATCAGACAGCAACTAGTCATACATACAAGTCTTAATATTTGCATTTTATGATAAAAGAATGTAACAAGACTAATTGATGGTATCCAGAATAATATTGGCGCCACTTTCGAGATGTTTCGTTAGTTGTGTTGCATTTTTGGCGACAAATATAACCATTGTTATTTATTTAAACGGCCCATTAAATCTCAGTTCTGTCTGGTAATCACACTACGCTACACGTTTAATCAGTGCTCAATGAGCTAAGCAGTTTTTGCGTCAGATTTTTTTTAGTTCAATAGTGGGTTATGATCTTGGACAACACTACTCGTATTTTACCCCACTTACTGGTCGGTAGATGCCCATGAAAGGCAATGGGAGGCCGTGCCAAGGTGAATTTGAGCTGCCCTGTGCACGGTAGAACATGGCATAGAGGTTAGTCACTGCTTGAAGCTGTTGACACTTCCTGCAGACATTTTGTTCCAGTCTAGTTATTCTTGTTGAGAAGCTGGCTCTTTGGCCATGTGAATGCTGGATTCATCATTTATATTGGTGGCTTCTACCGGCAGTATCTCTGTTAATCTATAGCCACATGCCATAATCCCAAACGGGGTGGCTGTTTGACTTTAAGTTACCAGTAATGGTTTTATGGGGAAAGACACTAACCCTCCACCAGCCCACTTGTTGACACAGGGAACACGTGTGGGTTGATTATATCATTACTCCCTAGTATTGTCAATGGTTTCCTTGCTTACAGGAAACCATTAGGCTTGTCACTCAATGTAAAGCCACCTGAGAAGGAGAGAGGAGTAATAGTAAGTGGCAGGAAAGATGGTAGAAATAGGAAGAGAGGAGGGCAGACACGGAAAAAGATTGATGAAGGTGAAGGAAGTAGTAGGTAGCACTACATCAAGTGACCGATAGTATTTGCTAAAAAAAACCTGGCTTGAACATAGCCCTGCTGCTTCCACCAGTTAGAGGCTGCCTGTAATGCCATGTGATATGACAGATGCACAGGTGACATAAGCTTACTTCCCTGCAAAGCCACACATGCAGTTTTAAAATGTTCTTGAGTCATGAATATATGCTTTCCCCCAACAGAATTATAGAGCTTTGTTTGCAGAATGTCGTGACTAGTGCGGACTTTACCGTAGCTATGATGTTTTGCCAAGTATGGTGGTGTCTGGCTATGATGTTTTGCCGAGTATCGTGGTGTCTGAAATGGGGTGCTGTATTTTATGCTGGTTCAGGGAGGAGCAGTGTTTTTGGCATTATTATATGTACCATATACTGAGGTGGTTTGGCCATGTGGAGAGGATGGAGGGTGAAAGACTGACGAAGAGAGTGTATGTGAGTGAGGTGGAGGGTGGAAGAGGGAGGGGGAGACCGAGGATGAGATGGAGGGATGGGGTGGAGAGGTATATGAGAGAGGGGGGTGTGAGTTGGGAGCAGGGTAGTGAAATGGCGGGGGACAGGGCGACTTGGAGGCGATTTGTTTGTGGCCACCCCAAACGGGATTGAGGCGTCTGGCAATAGATAGATAGATAGACCTTCCCCCAAGACAGAAAGTGCATGTGTTCAGAAAGTTAGGGCTGTTCCAACTACCAAACATGGTTAGTTTGCTGAACAAACTGAAACAGCACTTCCTTCCTTCAGTATATGCTTTCACAGTTATGTCAGATTGTAGATGGTAATCACATGGAAGGTTCAGTTGGTTTTCAGGGTTAGGTTTAGTGGTAGTTGGTTGGTTAATGTGGGGGAGTCTGGAAGGGGGGCAGTCCCCACCCTCCCTGGTTAGGTACAGAATCCCCCTTCCCCCTCCCCTTCTTATTTTTTCCTTTTTTTTTAAATTGGAAATGCTTTATATTGCCATGGTGGTGATGGAGGAGGGGAAGAGAACTGCAAAAGAGGGTACTGTATTTCTGATAAAACTAAGCGTGGGGAAAAAAAAAAAAAATTTAAATCAAAACCAAAATAAAATGTTAAAATTTTCCATTGAATAAATAATCCAAGGTTCTTATTGTTTATTGAGGCCCTAACATGCCTTCATGTGTCAGCCTTGGTCACTTAATGGCAGCTACCCATGATGCTGGGTCTTTAGCAGCCTCTCATATCAGTTCCTTATCCCTGAGGTTGCAGTACATGACCTCATCGCAGGTCTTTTTCAGTCAGCGTCTCTCAGCTCTACCCTCACTGTACATTAACACCTCTCACCTGCTGCACCCGGTTGATTTTGCTGAAACTGACATTTGTTGTGGCCATCATGAAAGTTCACACTCAGATCAGGCTTGAATCATGAATATGAATAACCATAAACTTTGGGCAGCTGAGTTATTTGTTATGGTACATAATGTGTCAAATTATCAAGGACGTGCCACCATCATTGTCATTCAGATATGGGAATACACTTGAGTTATTTTAAAATTTGACAGGAGGGAAGCATTATGAGAAAACTAACCTTAGACATTATTTAATAAGGTTTTGGCATGTTCAGGGAGGCAAATACATTACTGTACAGTAGTGTCTCTTGTAGTACAGGTATTGCTTCTGCCAGGGTGTCATGCTGCTGTACTGAAAAAACGTGCAAAAAGTGTTAAGGCCTAGAATCAAAGTCATCCATTTTATCCATGTATCCAGGTACCTCTACCAAAATGTATCTTGCATATGATACCTCCTCTTACTAGGCCAGAGGTGAACACTGCAGTTTCACAAACAGATACACGGTTTTGATGTTCCTGGAATTTTCTGTATTTTTCTTGCAATTTTGCCCTGTAAATAGGAGGGTAACCACATTTTTTAGTCGTCTGGCTGTGTACAGTGCAGTTACACTATTCATGTACCGTACTGTACAGTGATAGGTTGGTGAACAGTTTGCAGTTTTGAAATAGGTGAGAAGCATTAGAATGGGAGTTAATATGTATAAGGTTTAAAGAAGCTCATCAGTCAGTTTGTAGCTCATCATTGTTCTTGGTTTTTAGCATCTTACTGTATCTGGTGGGCTAAGAGTTTGCAGAAGTCAAGTATTTAATGAGCTCCTCTTTAAAACCTGTACATATTAATTTTCCCTCTTCTGTTCTAGGTGGAGTGGTGGAGATCGTCTTCCTCTCCTGCCCCTCTTGTGATCCTGCCTCACATCCTCACCCAGCCAGCAAAAGGGTGGATTATAGTCACTGGCTGTTATTCATGTATTTACTTACTTTTTTAAAGGCTGACTTCATTTAGCTCCTATATGTGATATGAGGACTGGAGCTAGTTCATAGACTGATTCCAACTCTTGTTCTGGTTTGTGTTCATTTTAGGATACAGTACACTAAATTCCATTTGGCTTGTCGTTGTCAATGTCGCCTTATGGAAAGGGGAGGGCAAATGTGTTAAATCTTAGCAAGATTGAAGCACATACTTGTACACTTCCATAATTAGCAAGGCTGTACCGATGAGTGGATGATAATTGTGGTGGGTGGACAAGAGTGCTGTTTTTTTGTCCTGAGAGTTATCCCAAAGGCACTGGCAAGATGAAGATGTCCAAGAGCAGCAGTGGGAATGACACACGATCTGAACTTGCTGAGCTGGTGAAGAGGCGGGCTGAGATTGCAGACAACTTAGCCTCTTTGGAAAGACAGATCTATGCCTTTGAAGGGTCTTATCTTGAAGACACCCAACTGTATGGCAACATCATTAGGGGCTGGGATCGTTATCTTGTTACCAACAAAAATACTAATGCCAAGAATGACAAGCGCAATCGCAAATTCAAAGAAGCAGAGCGCCTCTTCAGTAAGTCATCAATTACGTCCATGGCAGCTGTTAGTGGCATTGTAGAGCAAGCTGGATCAGTGAGTGGGGGTGGTGGTAGTGGTGACAGGCTAGGAGATCACACAGACACCAATGATAATAACTCTGGGAGTGAGGACAATTCCAAGGATTCTGTCAACGCTGCAGGAGTGAATGGAGACTCTTCCCGAGATACACCCATGCTACATAAACTGTCCAAAAGCTCTCACAAAATCAAGAAGAGCAGCAAGAAGAATAGACATCGATAAAGAAGTGCCCCCTCCTCCCTTTTTTTGTTTTTTTTAAGAACCCTGTGATTATCTGTACTCTTAAATATAACTGGCTATAGTAGGGAATTGGCAGTTAGAGCAGACCAGGAATAAGTGCAGTTCTGAAAACCATAATGTGATTACCTGTACTGTACTGTAAATTGCAGCTGGCCGTAACAGAATAATAGATATACAAAATTTGCTGGTTATAGCTGCCTGTGATACAGACAGTGTTACTAAGGTAATATGGTAAAGCCACAGACACTTGAAACAGTGACGTATGTGTATCATTAATGGACAGCTTGTCTACCATAACCCTTTAATTGCAAAATGCCTACTCTGCATTTTATTTCAGCTAACACTGACTATTGTACTAGGCTATGCTCATAGAAAAATGTACAGCACTAAGAATGTTACTTTATCGCAAATAATGCAGCAAAGGGGTTAAATAGGCTAAGCTCTACAACTGGAAAATGACCATGTGGTGACTGGAGTCCGTTTGTTACTTTGTTCAGATGAACTGAACCCAGATTTTCTCTTCAAATATGGTGCTTTTTTAAAGTAGCATTGTTTACTACTGTATTGTGAGGTGATTTGTTCTTATGTAGTTCTATTCTAATAAATTGTAGATCAGGTACTTGATTCACAAACACACTTAGGATCAAAGCAAAGTTGTAACTATGATGTGGTTTTGCTGGCAGGACAAATGAGTACGGTATACATTTTCCATGTTGCCTTTTCCTCTTGGGGGGATGGGGGGGGATCCAGTGCCTGGGAATTGATCATAAATATGTTTGTGAATCCCACCCGTATTCAGTATACATCAGTTAGACTTCGAACAGGAGAACAGAAATCTGCAGTATATTGTATCAAGTCATGGGTAATCTCAAAATACACTTTAACCAAGTTGTTTGTAACACGATGATGTTTTTTTTTAGGACACTGCTGAGGGTTTTTTAGGCAATTAGATGATTGAATTATAAATGCATTTGCTGTTTTGGGGAGCATAAAGTATTTGCAGATTTCTTGATTCAAGGGGATTCTGCATCCTAAACCACATGACCGTGGAGGGACGATCGTACATAATGAGTCTTGTATAAAACAAATGCTACGATACAGTACTGTACTGTGTAATGTTTAACCTGTTCTATGTGTCAGTACTGTGCTGTACTGTAGTTTAATATATTCCTGATATCCTCAGACAGTTTTATGTAAGTTGGATTATGTAAGTTGGAAAATTTTATATTGAAAGGATTAATAGTCCTCCAGTTAAAGAGAAATCCCTACTAACCTTTAGACAGCAGCCTGTACCTGACTCCCAGCCTGCAACTGTGACATGATGTTTTATCATGGGTCAAGCAGAAAATGCAATTTTTTGTGCTTTTTTTGTGGTGCAGATAGGTGACTGATAACTTGGAATAGATAATGCTGGCACCTGGAACTATTATCACCCACTCTTTTTGTATGTGTTGTATTTTTGATGCAGTCCTCCCTAATTTGAGTCTTGAAAAACACTCCCAACAAAACTGTGGTAAATGTTGACCTAAAACTTGGTATTGTATATCTAAAATATAAGTAATGATTTTTTCTCATTATACAATACTATAAACTGATTTTTAAAAATGATATTCTGAGACCTCAAACAAAATCCCTCCCCCCCACCACCACCACCACCACCACCACCATGGGAAGGACAATCAAACTCAGTACTGCCATTCACATGAAATTGTCTGGGGATAGCAGGAGTAAAAGCTGATAATTATACACACTTCATTAGCTTCAAGGGTTAATGTTTTTTTTCTCACTTCACAGGTAGTTTGTCTTAGTAGAGAGTAGATATGATGGAGTAAAAACAGTATAGTCAGGGTGGACAGGTGTGTTCGGATGATATTGATCATCATCATCATCATCTAATCCATTGTTCCCCCATAAGGAGCATAGGAGCCTAGCTAGGCAAGTTGGTCCTGACATTTAAGATGAGATTGACCAGCCTCACCTATCCCTGAGTGGCATCATGTGAGCAGTAAACCCCAGCCATTCCTTGGCTATAAACCTGAACCAGCACAATCCGATTGGAGTGCCATAATTACCCACTAAGCCACCAGGTGCCATAATTTGGTTATATGGTTACCACCTAGTGTAGTAAATGGTTTCCTGGTTTGCAGGAAACCATTTGGCTTGTCACTCAGTGTAGAGTCACCCTTAAACAGAAGGAAGAGGAAAGAATGAAGGAAAGAAAGACAGAAGAAGGAAGGAAGAGAGGAAAAGACAGGCACCCGAGAGCAGTGCTACATCGAGTGAGTGGATGGTGAGTGCCTAGGTGTTGCTGTAGCCCCAGGCTCCAGGACATAAACTTGTGGACTACAGGACCCTGGCCAGTTCAGCTGGGTGCTTCCACGGATCTTTTATTATTTTTTAATTAATTAATTAATTTTTTTTGAGCAGTTGTAAACCCAGGTCATTTTTTTATCATTTATTCTCTCTGCAACCAGTTTATTCAGTTTATTGAAAGACCTTTCATATTGAAGGGTTTTATTAAGGCCATATCTAACTCCTTCTGCTCAGAATTTTATCTTGAGCAGAATAAAATCATTAGGTGATATTAAGTATAAAATGAAAAGAGCATCCTGGGCTCAGTGGGATAAGGAGCATTCTCTCAGTGTACAGTATGTGGATGAGTATGCTGGATAGGGGTGAATTGAGGAAATAAGGATGGAGTGTTGTAGAGGTGTTTACATAACATTGATGCATTATTCACCTGTTGTGGCTAGATGGATGTTAAGCTGTCTAGTGGGTTAAAGGCACTCCAGTTGAATGAGGCTAATAAAGGTTATTGTCAGGGATGATTGGGAGGTTACATGATACTGCTTTGGTAAGCAGTGGGTCACTCCTGCATTATGTCCTTGGACTGAGTAGCTTAGCCCTTGGCCCCAATGCTCCAGGTGGGACAGTAATGTTTGGATGATGAATGGCCAGGTGGATGTGGGGTTTTGGGAGATCTAATGAGATAAGGCAGTAACTGACACTGGGGTTATTTATCTATCTATCTATCTATATACCTAGGCTGCTTCTCCCAAGGAAAGGGAGGTAGCCAAAACAGGACGACACACTCTCAGTTTACTCATCCACTCAAACAGTGAATTTGAGTGTTTGTCACTGCTGATATTTCCAAGGTCCAGTTTTAAATGACACTGGCATTGCACCAAATTCACCAAGCTGAGACTACATAGAGACTGCAGCAGACAGTAAACTATTGATATTTTCCACCATGTTACACAACTCCAGTCCAACCATGTCTGTAGGTAGCAAGAAGAAAACTTAAAATGATGTCACCAGGATCAGGAGGCTAAGGGTAATAAGAAGGGACTGTGACAGAGACTTGATGTTTAGATTGTGATACAACCCTGTGGTCAAGTGGTCAGAATATCTCAGTCAGGGTGATGGTCTTGCATAGGTTTGATCCCAAAGAGGTAAGTGGAGTTTCTTCAGTCATGCAATATCATTAAGGGAGGCTGATCATTTGCTCTTTAATGTACTGGACTTTGATAGCCTAGCTTTGGGTCCATGCACCTCAAAGATAGCCTAGCTTTGGGTCCTTGCACCTCAAAGATAGCCTAGCTTTGGGTCCATGCACCTCAGAGATAACCTAGCTTTGGGTCCTTGCACCTCAAAGATAGCCTTCCTTTGGGTCCATGCACCTCAAAGACAGCCTAGCTTTGGGTCCATGCACCTCAAAGATAGTCTAGCTTTGGGTCCATGCACCTCAAAGACAGCCTAGCTTTGGGTCCATGCACCTCAAAGATTGCCTAGCTTTGGGTCCATGCACCTCAAAGATTGCCTAGCTTTCGGTCCATGCACCTCAAAGATAGCCTAGCTTTCGGTCCATGCACCTCAAAGATAGTCTAGCTTTAGGTCCATGTACCTCAGAGGGGCTAAGATGTGGTTGGTTCTTACTGCTTACTGTCCTGGATGAACTCTAGGATATGGTATTTGGTAATAGAGTGATGCATGTGTTGTCGGTCTTCTGTAGTGTATTGTCCTTTGTTTATACTGAAATGTTCTGATGCGTGATGCCTTTATGATACTCATTGTATTTCTCAGAATTTCAATGGACTTGTTGCCTGCATGTTTTGAAGGAACAGTACAAATTTGATTTGTGGAGTAAACCGATGATACTGAACATTTGTATCATTTTCCTGTGATATCTTTAGCCAAGTAAAGCTGTTGACTGCCAGTTTGGATGTGCTTCCCTCCCTCCCCCCCATTGTATTTGAACAGTTTATCTAAAGCTTTGCTAAACTGAATAAGTATAATGTAAAGCTTTAAACTGCCACCTTAACCAGGTGCTAGAATGGTGTCTTCACATATTTGTATCATTACAAATGTCCCGGAACTCCCTCCATATCCCCATTTGAACTGCAGAAGGGCAGTTTCAGCCAGCAGTCCACCAGGCTCCTGTTCAGATGGCCCTGGGACAAGATGATGATGATCATGGTGATGGCATAACTTACAGATTTTAATACTGCAACACAAGGAAGGAGTTGAACTGGTTTGGTCAGATGAGGACTTTTATCATTTGAAATTATATCACGAAATTTTATATCAGGCCATGTGGAGAGGATGGAGAATGAGAGACAAACAAGGAGAGTGTGAGTTAGGGGGAGACCAAGACTGAGAAGTACGGGAGTGGAGAGACGAAAGGCAGTTGTGAGTTGAAGGGAGGGCAGCCAAATAGCAGGGGATGGAACATGGAGGTATTTTGTTTGTGGCTACCCCTTGTGGGATTAAAGTGTCTGGCTACAGATAGATACTGTAGGTAGATGAGTAGGTGTTAAAGATTTGCATCCTGTTAAAAATATTGCACCCACATACTGAAGTGATTCTGCCACAGCAGTGAGTTGGTATTACAGTACTAGGCTGTATGTTAAATAATGTGTTTTCTTAAAATATCAGTGCGTTAGTAATTGGAAGCACAGTTAAAAGACAGGCCTCATAATTTATACCAACAACCAAACATGCAACAAGAGCTGGCAGCTGTATCCAAATATTGGATGGTGAGTAACATGACATCAGATTTCAGACTCCCACAGGAACATTAGAATCAGGTTAATTTCTTTCTAGCAACCTGCATATTTTCAGTAATAAAAAATGAATTGTCAGCACATAACAGAACCCAAGGTAACCCACCTCTAAAACTTGGCAGTGCTTCAAGTGCCAAGCTGAATGTAATAACACTGACCAAGAATTCTAACTCAGTTTCCCATTCACTCGCGGACATACTTGTTCCTTAATATAGTTTCATCACCAGCTTGATAACCATTCATCAACACAGCTCATACATAGTATATACTTAGTCCATTTTAGTACCACTCCTGGGACTTAGATGTCTTTTCCATGTCCACATAAAGTTGTAAAGCTTTCTGAGGTATTTCTTTTCCGGCCTGTCAGAGTGACATGGCATTGCTCATGTCTCTTCCTGGCATAAGACCATACTGCACATTATTTCTACTCCCCTTCTCTTTAAATGGCCCTGTCCATAACCACCAGTGCTTGATCTAACAGCTTCAGTCTTCTGTATTACCCTACTCCATTGCATCACCTTTACCTTTATTTGCTGCATATTTCAGCTCATCATGTAAGAATAAGTATTGTTCTTGTAGGGTAAGTACAGTATATAAATACTGTAAGTTTATTAGTGACATCCTAATCTTAGGTCTCACCTTAAGGGATTAATATAATCTAGATAAAAAGTAAAGCATTGTTTATTGTGCATATTAGTTTGGATAATGATTAATATTTTACATAAATGCCCTTTTCAAAGTTGTGCACATTTTACGTACAGTAGATATACTTACATTTTGGTTGAAGTTGTCCATGTTTTACGTATGGTACTGCACTTTATATCAGAGTGAACCTGGCTATATCTGAAATGTTGCCCATTATTCAGATGTATCGACATTATTTCCACCTTTTCTCACACCTAAGGGCTGGGTAAGGTTTTGTGAATGAAGCTGCCCATATGTTATGTAGATGTCTTTTGTTCAGGAGTGAAGATGTCTGTACAGTATGTCAAACCCACAGGGGTGTCCAAATCCAGTGTGTGTACCAGAATGTGGCACTGATCCACTCACTCCATACCTTTTTGAAGGATGAGGTTCAGACCTAATGAGATATGCGCTGCAGGGTGAGAGCTTTTTTAAATAATGCAAGGAAGAAGGTACCAAATGCTAGAAGCGTGCAGGATTGCTTGCTCTAAGAAAAAATAAATAATAGAGAGCCATATGCAAGATCAGTTGCTGTTTATTCATGTTTTACATGGATGACCATTCATTTAAAATGAAGGTATATTTTGCATGCATCTTCTTTCAAGAGTGAGGATGTCCACACTTTACACAGATCCTCTTTTTTTTTTTACAGTGTCATTAATATGTCAATACCTGACAAAGATCCCCTTCCTTCCAGAGTGCATCATCAACCAAACCTTTTTCCCTACCTAATGTTGGTGGTGAATGTTATAGTAGAGCGAAGCTGCCCATATTATGCATACAATCCCTGTTTCAGAGCAAAGATGTCTATCGGTGTGCCCATCAAGGTGCTGCATGAGGCTGAGGGCCATACAGTGACGGTGGAAACCATGCTCGGAGAGGTGTACCGTGGCAAGCTGCTGGAGGCTGAGGATAATATGAATGTTCAGGTGAGTTGCCTGTCACTGACCGCACAGTACAAGCACTCCTCATTATTAGTAAGAGAGGAGTACTATATATATATATATATATATTTATATCCCATTGGATCCCAGAGTTGCTGGGCGAGGCACTGCACTGGGAGGGTACTGAGCGTACCGCCCTCCGCCTATCGGCTCATAGTTGCGAAGCTCATAGGTCCCTACCCGGGGCTTCCTTACTTTAGTACGATTTGAAAATTCCCAGTTCTGTCCAATACTCTGGACACTGGGCTCCAATGGGAGATATATATATATATATACACACACAGTATACATACATACATACAGTGGAGTCTCTTTTATCTGAAATTCTTTTAACCGTAAATTGCCATTACCGTAAGTTTTACTAAAACGTTCTCATTTCGTTTAACCGCAAAAATCTGAAACCTATCCGAAAATTCAAACACAGCGGGCTTGTTTCACGCCACTAGCGTTAGTTTACGGTTGTTCCGCTTGTCACTAGAGCGAGCGAGTTGCCCACTCCCATACCTGCATCCACCATCTCTTAAGATTTGGATGATGTGGATGATGTGAAAATGATTGAATAAAGAAGCAGAAAATATGAAAAAACAGTTAGGTTTAAGACTTTATTTGTTTGAATTGCTTACAGTGAATTATGTACTGGTAATTGTTTTGGTGAAGGTTTATTTAAGTTTGTTTGAGTGAAGATTTATTTAAGTTGACAGTTTCTATTACAGTTACATAAGTGCAGTTACATACGTAGTTACTACAGTGTATTAAGTGTTTTGGTGATGGTTGAGTGGCTTTTGGGGTGTTAGTGGTGGTGGTGGGCTAGACGTCCCCAGAAATTTGTGATGGGTGAGTACAATACTGTTCCCTTGTATCCTTCATATTATTACAGTATCTTTTATCCGAAAAAATCGATTAAACAAAACTTTGAAAGTCCCATGGCTTTCAGATAAAAGAGACTCCACTGTATGTATATATATATATATATATATATATATATATATATATATATATATACACACACACACACACACACACACACACACACACACACACACACACACACACACACACACACACACACACACATATATATATATATCTTTATCTGTCTGTCTATATGTATATATATACCGGTATATATATATAGGTAGGTGGGGGCACCCACCATCCACTCACTCATTGTAGTGCTGCTCTCGGGTGTCTACCCTGTCCTCTCCTCCATTCTTGTTTCCTTCCATCTTCTTCTGTCTTTTTTTCCTTCATTCTTTTCTCTTCCTCTTGCCTACGGGTGACTTTACACTCCTTCTTCTGTCTTTCATTCCTTCATTCTTTCCTCTCCCTTCTGCCTGTGGGTGACTCTACACTTGAGTGACAAGCCAAATGGTTTCCTGTACACCAGGAAACCATTTACTACGCTGGGTGATAACCATATAACCAAATTTTGGCACCTGTTGGTTTAGTGGGTAATTATTGTGCTCCAGTCGAATTGAACTGGTGAAGGTTTATATCCAAGGGGTGATTGGGGTTTATTGCTCATGTAATGCCACTCAGGGATGAGTGAGGCTGGTCACTCTCATCTTAAATGTCAGGACCAACTGCCTAGTCCCGGGCTTCTACGCTTCTCATGGGGCAATGTAGGTTTGGATGATGGATGGATGGATATATATATATATATATATATATATATATACTGTATATATACTGGTATATATATGTGGGTGACTCTACACTGAGTTTCCTGTACACCAGGAAATCATTTACTATGCTGGGTGGTGACCATAAAACCATATTATGGTGCCTGGTGGTTTAGTGGGTGATTAAAGCACTCCAATCGGATTGAGCCTGTGTAGGTTTATATCCAAGGGGTGGTTTTGACTAATTGCTCATGTAATGCCACGTAGGGATGAGTGAGGCTGCCCACTCTCTTCTTAAATGTCAGCACCAACTTTCCTAGCCTCGGGTTCCTGTGCTCCTCCTGGGCAACACTGGATTGGATGGATATATATATATATATATATATATACAGTATATATATGAGGCGCACGCAAATAGTAAGGGCATAAGCGCCACTGCACCCAAATCCGAGTTGCCAGTACTGGCACTGCATTTTTTCTCAGGGTTTCCTGTGGCCAACAGTAGGTCGTATATGCCCTTCTGATTATTTTTCTAATGGTCTAGTGAGCCCTGAAACACCCACGATTTTTCAGCTGTATACACCTTAATACGGCTCTGCCAGAATGCGCCGGAGTAAGGGCACAAGCACCACTTTCCCTTTAAACCAGGTCTTGTGTGGGCAGCCATGCTTCCTTCTTACACTCACGTCTGTCCCACACACCCCGCTGGTGGATCTCAGCAGCCAATGAAAATTCGCTTTGACTGAGCTAGCGTTGTTATTGGGTGACTGATACCACCATCCAGTATAAACTCAATCAAAACACCAGTCTCTTCCCTGCGCCTTTTTTTAATGGAACACTTTGAATGCCTCATTATTTTTGTTGATTTTGCGAGTGTTTCCATTGTGTTGTTGTATTGTGGTAGCCATGGGTGATAAGAGTGATAACAATGAGCACCAGGAGGCTGTTGTTAGTGAAAATGAGTCTGGTGTTAGTAAGAATAGTGAGTGTATTGAGCTGGGACCTTCCTGTGGCTGTAAACGCAAACCAAAGCCAGACACGTGGAAAGCCAATGTGATGAAAAAACTTAGTAATGAAAGTAAGGCTTACACCAGCTGTATAACTAAGAAACTGGTGGAAGCACGAAAGATAGGACCTCCATGTGCTGATGGTTGTTTCAATAAAGTGACTAGGAAGCGGAGAATAGTCGGCAGGGTTGGTGAGCACTGCATTAGTGTTACACTCCCCTTCCTTCTGATCTTCACTCTCTCTCTCTCTCTCTCTCTTTTCCCTTTTTTATGCCTGCCTGCCACCCTATTATGCCTATTCTAATCTTTTTATTATTATGACATTGCGGTATTATTCTGAGCATTGTTGAAAGATTTTTTTTTATTATTATTACCATTATTATATGAATGATTGTCATGTGTATGCTACTGTTATGGCATTATTATAACATCTATTCTGATGTGTTGTAATGTCAATGGTTAGGAGATGGAAATCAAATGATTTCAGCAGGAAAAGAGATATGATTTTGCAAATTATCAGAGCCACTTTACCTGACGTTTTATGCTGCAGCAAAGGCATAAAGCATAATAATGAAATAATTTTGGGTTACGTATTAGGGGGATAAATTTTCTTTAAATTGGTGCAAAGTAGATTGAATTTGTATGTTTGGTTTAGAAGATCTTGCTGTTTAAAAACTTTAAATGCATTTTTCTCATTTTTTAAAAAATGGCACTTGTGCCCTTACTACGGCGTGTGCCTCATATATATATATATATATATATATATAAAGTGAAAATTGAGTATTGAATGTTGTACTTTTACACTAGTTGCCTGTAAATCTTCAAGTTTTAACATTCATTCTGAATATAATATGGTAGATAATTACCTAAATTTTGGTGAACTTAGAATTAGAAATATGGTCTCATCTGATTGTACTAAGAACTGTCTGTGATGAAAATATAACTTAAGCCTTTTTATGATATCATGGAATTGTTTTGTCATGAATAAACAAAGGTTTGAACTTCATATTATTCATACCCATGTTAGATGAGTATTCATGAAGGTATTGGAACATATTCCATGGAGCTTTGAAGATAATACTGTTGTTAATTAGCAACTTAGAAGAGGATATTAAGACCCTGTCGGCAAAATAAATAAAGAAGTGTCTGTCGGATACGTTTATGTGAAGCTGCAGAATATTTGAATGTTTTTTGCATATCAGATAGAGCCAGGATTTCGTGGGCTTGAATGATAAGAGAATGAAAACGTGACCCATTGGTGTAGGCAAACTTGAGCTGTCTGGACGTTGCCTTGAGCTGTCTGGACGTTGCTACTCCTCGCCCTGCCCAAGGATGGGAAAGGAGGTCCGGATGATGATGATGATATATATATATACAGGTACAGCATATGTATATATATATATATATATATATATATATATATATATATATATATACACGTCATCAAAGGGTGATAGACCATAAACCATTTTTACTATTACCAGAGGCTTACTAGCAGTGCTTCCATACCTGTTTGTTTTTGTACTGTTTTTGTACTGTATATTACTAAGACTACAAACTACCGTATGTCCATGTTGCAGTGACATAAATAACATGCATCAAATATTACCGGTAATCTGTAAACTCTTGACACACCTCAGTAGAGGACGTGACTCAGGCTGCAACATACGGTACTATGATTGAGAACAATTGAATTTCCTACATAATTTTGGAGTAGGTGTTCTTTGCAGCTTCAATATAGTAGATATTGCCCTGGAAAGTTGCCAACACATGTTTCATTATGCCCTCTTCCATCTCATTTCCCATAAAATGAATCTTGAATTACTGTAAATGAATAAATATGTACAGTACAGTAAAATATATGCATTTTTTTTTTTCTCTCTCTCTCTGAAAAATTATTAAATGCAGGACACTAGCAGCTAAAGCATTGGAAATATTGACCAGAAAGTTGATACACATATGGGGCATCACATTTTGTTATGATCAAGGAATCAGTTGCTACTTTTTTTAAGGATATGATGGAAGTACAGTAGTTAGGCAAGAAAGAGGTCCAGCAGTTTTTTCATCTTAACTTGACCCGAATCTTTGTCCTTTTGCAGGGTAGTTTACATGGCTCCTTGATAGAAAAGGACGGTGCTGCAGCTCTGCATTCTTTCTGTTGCATTTCCTCATATCATAATTTTTTGTTAAACTACTGTTACAGCCCAGCATTCAAGATGAAGTGGTAGTTGTAGGCCATGTTAAAATTAAAAGAGTATAATATGTTTCTTAAGACCACAAAACTCAGGTAGTTAGAATTCAACCCTTACTCCTAACCCGTCTTTGTCATCATTAGATGGAGGCATGTACAGTGACGTATCGTAATGGCCAGACAGCCCGCCTGGAGAATGTCTTCATACGTGGCTCAAAGATACGCTTTCTCATCTTACCTGACATGTTAAAGGTGAAGTGGAATTATTATTATTGTTTTTATTTCTGCTTGCATGAGTCAGCCTTGGTCACCTACAAGCGGCTCTCCACGCTGCTTGATTTCAGGTGACCTCCCTTTTCAGTCCTATGTCCTCGTGGTCACACACTATGACCCCATCCCTGTTCTGTTTTGGGTCAGCCTCTTGCAACCCTGCCCTCAACATGCACATTCTCACCATCTGCTCCCATTTGTCATTCCCCAGTCTCTCAAGTCTCAACATAGCCAAACCATCTCAGTCCTTCCTCATCACAACAATACATTCCATTCCCACTGTGGGGCTCTCACATTCAGGGATGCATTACACTACCATCTAATGATTGTCATCACTGTACATTTGAGTATACGATTATCCTCTTCCTTTACTGCCCAAGTCTCACTACCACACAGCACTTTGGAGCTGCAGACTGGGAGGCCCTCAGGCAGTACTTCTTTGATTTTCCCTAGAATGATTATTGCTTCCGTGGCTGGGAGCCATCTGGGTGTGCCTTGCGCATTACAGAGGTTATTCTTTCGGGCATGGAAGCATACATTCCTTTCTCATATCCTTTGACTAATGCACGAAAGCCTTGGTTTAATCACGCTTGTTCTAATGCTGTCCGCAACAAGGAGAGGCCCTATAAAAGGTACCAGAGCCAACCCACCCCTGAATCACATCTTTTATACGTTTCTGCCCGGAATCGTGCTAAGGCTGTTCTTCGCTCTGCTAAAAATAATTTCATCCGTACTAAGTGCTCTCAACTCTCTAACTCGAATTCTTCCCCGTCCTTCTGGCACCTTGCCAAAAACCTTTCTAACAACTTTACCTCATCATCCTTCCCTCCTCTTTTCTACTCTGATGGCTCTGTAGCTATTTCTTGTACTGATAAAGCAGATCTCTTCGCTCAGACTTTCTCCTCCAATTCCACCTTAGACGATTCCGGTGCTGTTCCTCCATCACTTCCCCCCTCTTACTTCTTCATGGCTGACATTAAAATTTCTTCAGCTGATGTATTTTCTGCTGTCACAGGCCTCAATACTAATAAGGCATATGGGCCTGATGGAGTCCCTCCTGTTGTTCTCAAGAACTGCTTCTGTGCTTACACCCTGCCTAGGCAAACCCTTTCTCCTTTGTCTGTCAACTTGTACCTTTCCTTCTTGCTGGAGGTTTGCTCTCATTCGGCCAGTCCCAAAGAAGGATGACCATTCCCAACCCTCTAACTATCTTCCAATTGCTTTAACATCCTGTATCTCAAAAGTTTTCGAGTCTGTTCTTAATAGAAAAATTTTAAAACATCTTTCCTATCACAACGTTCTTTCCGATCGTCAGTATGGGTTCCGTCAGGGACGCTCCACCGGCGATCTTCTCACCTACCTTTCAGACTCCTGGTCATCCTCCTTTCGGGACTTGGCGAAAACTTTGCCATTGCACTTGACATCTCTAAGGCTTTCGATTAAGTCTGGCATAAATCTTTAATTTCCAAACTGCCCTCTTACAGTTTCTATCCTTCTATCTGTGCCTTCATCTCTAGCTTCCTTTCTGGTCATTCTATAGCCTCTGTTGTAGACGGCCATCGTTCTTCTCCTAGATCTATTAACAGTGGTGTTCCTCAGGGCTTTGTCCTATCACCAACTCTCTTCCTTTTATTCATCAATGACCTTCTAAGCTGTACATCTAACCCTATCCACTCATACGCTGATGACTCCACCCTTCACCTATCCATTCGATTCCCGCAACATCCATCTCAGCAGTTACTTCAGCAAACAAGGGATGAGGCTATGGCACACCTAATGTCTGACTTGGCTCATATCTCTAACTGGGGTAAAAATAATCTTGTTGTTTTTAATGCATCAAAGACTCAGTTTTTGCACCTATCAACCCGACAAAATCTTCCACAGGTATACCCACTAATGTTTGATAATATTCAGCTTAATCCTGCATCATCCTTGAACATGCTTGGGGTTTCATTTACTCGGGACTTGTCTTGGAAAGATCATATTACATCTCTTGTAAAATCTGCTTCCAAGAGATTGGGTGTGCTAAGCCGACTCCATTCCTTCTTTACCCCTGCACAGTTGTTGACTCTATACAGGGGTTTTATCCACCCCTGTGTAGAGTACAACTCTCATGTGTGGGGAGGCTCCCCACATACAGCTCTTCTCAATAGGGTGGAGTCAAAGGCTTTTCGCCTCATTAACTCTCCTCCTCTTACTGACTCCCTTCAACCTTTGTCTCTTTGCCGCACTGTTGCATCTTTATCTCTTTTCTATCGCTACTTCAATGGTCACTGCTCCTCTGAACTGTCTGCATGCATTCCTCCACCCCTACGACAGGCGCATAGCACCCCGTCTAGCAGCAAAGTCTCATCCCTTTTCTGTCCAACTCTCTAATGCAAGAGTTAACCGTTACTCCCAGTCCTTCATTTATGCAACAGGTCAACTCTGGAACTGTCTCCTTCTGTCTGTATTTCCTACTTCCTATAATCTCCAGTTTTTCAAACGCAGTGTGTCCAGGCATCTGGAAATGATCGGATCTTGAATTTGGCTCTCTTTTATATTTTGTTTTTCTCTTGGAAGGAATAGTTTTGCAGGCTCGTTGCCTTTGGTTCCTTCTTCCTCACATTTAAAAAAAAAAAAAAAAAAAAAAATACTAACACATGCTGCATACAAAGATCCTTGAGCACAGGGGGAGAGCCCCCTCAGTGTTATGAGAGGTAACAGCTCCCTGAACATCTTCCACCCATTCCTTACCATATCTACGGAGCCCCACCCCCAGCACTTAACATGACCCCAAAATGATAAAACTCCTCCTTACACTCAGGGGACTCCAGCAAGATCAGTCCTTTCATGTCTGACAATCTCTATATGCCCTCCCTGTCACACCGCACACACAAAATCAGCATTATTTCACAGCCTACCTTTAATGCCACTACATCTTTGTACCCAGCTATCACAAACACTGCACGAGATGGAATTATTTTCGACACCCTTGTGGTGGCTGATGAGAGTGTAAGGAACAACCATTATCGCTAGATCTTCTTTAACCCTTACACCGCGGGCATGTTTCCCAATGTTTTGCGTGTCCCGCGGGGTTATTCGGGCTCCGACAGACTCTCAAAAAATATTTGCCCAAAATTAGTTATTAGTCCTAGATTATTAAAATTACATATTCGTATGGCACATACCTTCAGCTTTCTCCTGGGATGTTTGTTGAGCCTTCGTCGATTACCGTAGGACTTATGGAGACCTCTTAAGTCTCCACTTTACACTTCCCGACAACCCGTAATATGATTACCATAGCCAGATATTATCACTATAAACACTGTTCTATGATTATCAAGTAGTTTGGGATCCATACTCCAAAAAAAAAACACTGTGAAAGCAATGAAAATTAACGAGCGCGTATGACCTTCCCGCTTGCGCTAGTTCGCTGTTGGTATTCTGTCATTTATTATTCATAAAACCCCTCACACTTTATATTTTTATTACTATACTGTATAACACTTATATATATCTGGAGTCTTTATCCATAAGTTTCCTTCAGTAGTATTAGTTTATTGTCACTGAAGTCATTCAATTTTTCATTCAGTAAAATACGTAGAGAGCCACGGATTCACTTTCACTGTTATAACCTCAAGTATTTGTACTCATATTCTTATATTACTAATTTCTTACATTTCTATTTACATTTTCTATTGTATTTTCAATATTTACTCTTCTATTTTACTTACACTATGTTATTCACTGTCACTTTCAGTAACATAAAACTATATTAAACTGTTCAATCATATGTACTGTACATCCGTTGCTTTCACTTGCTATTTACACATTATTTACACATTATTTTCACATTATTTTCCTTTCCCACTTGCTCGTTTAGAACTGCTTCTGGCTGTGGTAATCAAAGAAGCAGGTAATACAGAGGGGAACCTGGCACTCAGCGCACTGCCAAGAGGTGCGTTTGTGCTCAGGTGTGCGTCAGGTGGTATGTGCACACACCTGGCACCTGCGGATCGCAGCCTTCCTCTTGCCTGTGGCAGGCATTTGCACTAGTCTGTGCCAATCCATGTACGCCCTCTGCTCAAGTCTGTCGGGAAGTGTTACTGGATGGCGCCTTGGAGTTGCTGCTGTCACCCTACCATATCTGTCAAGCAGCTGCTGAACACAAGTCCTGGCGAACAACCTCAGGGAGAAGGACTTGGGTGGCTTGACCTTCATCTTGTACAGGATGAAGGCGTTCAGCATCGTCATGTCTACGAGATGCAGAAAAACTTTCCTGTACTTAGTATTCTTCCTGAGGCAGTCGATCTCGCCAATCATCATGTCGGACTTGTCCACCAGCCGCATGTTGATATTGTAGTCTAAGACAGCATCAGGTTTCCTCACAGGTTCGCCTGTCCCACGGTCGACCTTCCCACTGTCTGTCATTTCCCCCTTATGTACGGTGGTGAGCATATGCACGACCCTCCTGTCATGCCACCGTATTGCCAGCATCTTCTCAGACTTGCGTAGGTACACGTCTCCTCGCTGCGAGGTTCCTGCCTCTGGGAATTTAGGGAAGTGGGCACGATTACTTTTCACAGTGCCGCAGGAGCCAATGCCGTGCTCAGAAAGGTATTTGGCAAGTTTCGGTGCTGTATAGTTGTTGTCTGTATACAGCACATGATTCCCACCAAAATACCTTTCAAGGAGCACTTTCACTACACAGCCTGAGAAGCCAAGGGGGTTTGTTTTATCAAGATCGACAGTGCTGGCTGAATAAATGACGAAGTCAAGGATGTACCCTGTCTTACAGTTGCACAGTACAAAGAACTTGATTCCAAAGTGATGGCGTTTGCTTGGAATGTACTGCACAAACCTAAGACATCCTCTGAACAAAACCAAGGATTCATCAATGACAGCCTTCTGAAAGGGGTGGAAGAATGTCATAAACTTATCCTTCATTCTGCTCAGAATCTCCCGGATCTTCCAGAGTGGGTCGGTTTGGGAAGGTACATCGTTGTCGGCAAAGTGCAGGTTTCCCATGATGTTCCGGAAGCGATCTCTGGCCATGTACAGTACTTATTGAAGGTGGGTGAGGGTAGTAAGGGGTCCATGGACCAGTATTCTTCCAACTCATGCTTCTTTGAGTGTGGCATGAGAAGCATGAGGGCAAAGAACACATACATCTCCTGCACTCCCAGCATGGACCACTGTTGCATCTTGGCTGCATGACTTCATCATCAAGGAAGGCCAAAAGGAAGTCCACACACTCAGCATCCTCGTCAAGTGTGAAGGCAGGCTGTACTCCTGAGGAACTCTCGTCAAAATGGAGATATTCAGGGACAAAATCATACCCTTCCATCCACGCGAAGGCTTCCAGGATTCCCTGTCGTGGCGGTGTAGGGTGGGTGAGGGTGGTGGGTGGCTGTGAGGCAGATTTATTAGGTTCAAGGTCACTCGCACTGACCCTGGGTTGCCGTACAGCACTAGCAGCCCTTACTCTACTAGCGACTCTACTTTTACGGGTCAGGGATTTACCTTTCTCTATGGCCTGCCTTCACTGTTGATGCTGGTGGTGACTCCGACTACGAAGACTCCGGAGAAAATTCAGCAGAAGAAGAGGAAGAAATGAGTGAAGTGGGGCTTGGGGAACGGGGAGGTGAATCAACTCGGGACTCATGGCAGGCTGGGTCACGCGGGGCCATTGTTCCGGGGCTAACCCGCCGCCTTTTCATTCCCTTCCCAAATTCCTTCCCTTGCTGCACTAATGGCTCCTTTCCCTTGGAGCTAGGGATAACTTGGGACACTGAAGCACTCATACTAGTAGTTTCTGGCACGATTTCCTCACCCGGCTCATCACATGAATCCCCGAAGGGTCAAAGTCACTATCCATCATCACCATTGATAATTCGGCTAGTTCACGTTCCACTGCAGAGTCACTTAGTCCTTTCCTGCTTCCCCCATGAGTTTTTCTGGGTGTAGAGGTCACAGGGCCCTTTGCAATGGGCGCAGAAGCGGCAGAAATGGCGGCGCGTGAGTGCGACTTGCTTTGACCACAGAGGAGGACAAGGAACTAAATGGCGCGGCTTATCTTGGAAGGCAAGGGTTGACAGTGACAATGGGGCTGATAGCTGCTAACTTACATGCTAATAAATTATTGGTAGAAAATCTCGGCAATACATAAAGAAATAGGTAGTTCCAGGTGAATGTAAATGTCACTTAGGCTTCTCCCTTCCTTTCTGATATATAGTTTTATTACAGAAATAGATTACAAGGCATAATTCAAAGGGGAAATTACCGTGGGAATGTAGCGAATGAATGTATGTGAGGTGTTGTCAGGTGATACAGTAATTAGCCAATTCCTGGTGTATACCACTATCACTTACCTTATTTTTTTTTTATATATATTACTTTGTATAAGTATAGGGCTTAGGGCTTATTTCAATGGATGAAATCTGTGGAAAAATCCGGGGGAGATTTGCTTAGCGCAGCGCGGCTGGGGAGGTGAGAGAACAGGGTAATGGAGGGGAGGTAGGGAGGGGAGTCAGGAACAGGGGAGAACGGCTAAAATGTCAACAATGGATGGGAGTACAGATGAGATTTGGAGTGCTGACTAGTGTTGGACATTGGCAGTACTGATAGATGATACAAGCCACCACTTGAAAGCCCGGGATAATTCAAAATAACACAGAATCACAAAAGTGACGCCCTGCGGTATGATCCATTGCGCCCGAACGTCACGAAAGTGACGCCCCGCGGTTAAGGGGTTAAAATCAGTTCTTTAGTGACAAGGAAACAGAAATGTTGTATGTGTTGGTCGTAGTTGGCCTGTAGAAATATAAATTGCAGTTTATTCAGTTGTCATGGCATTTTTATTAATATAAGCCAAAAAACTTGAGTTGGTACTGCCAGCCCTACTACAGATGGATTTTTTTTTTCCTGTTAAAAATGTTCAGTTTCAAGTAACTTTGCAGAATTGGTTAAATTGCTTGTATTTAGGGTATAATATGGTGAAATTATGTGTACAATTATGTATAACTGAGGTGTTTGCTTCAGTGCCATACAAAATTAAACTTGCTGGCCGGTAAAACTTCAGATTAGCTAATAAGCAAATCTGAAGGGTTACTTGCCTTACTGGCTGCTTGTTAAAAAAAAAAAGAAAAAAAAAAAAAGTAAGTTTCCTTCGCTGCCTCGTGTTTTTTGTGTTTACTGCTCAGAGATTATAGAAACCTCTTACTTTCATATGTTTATATCTTTTTACATAGTTAGTATGCATCTCTCATTTTGTCATATCTCATGGAACTGTGATAGCAAGACACATTGTAGAAACTGCTGGTAATTGGACAGGATGAAGGCTTGTTGAGCAGAGCTGGGAGCAGGGCAAAGAAATGGCGGGGGACAGGGTGACATGGAGGCGATTTGTTTGTGGCCACCCCTTACAGGATTAAGGCGTCTGGCAATAGATAGATAGATAGATAGAGATTTAAATGTTACTATATATACATTAGATTACAAAGGTGTTTTAACTCCCAGCATAATACAGTACTGTATGATGTTACTTGGGTGGGTGATTGGTCGCCCTCGCCTTATATGTCAGGACTCCTTAGCCTAGCCCTGGCTCCCACACTTCTTATTGGGCGATATTAAAAGATTGGATAATAAAATAGATGGTTGCAGAGTTGTCATTGCTGATGTATTTTCCAGAATGCACCCATGTTCAAAAATATGACGGGCAGAAAAGGAGGTGCGGCTGGCAGTGGGAAGTCTGCAATCCTCAGAGCTCAAGGTGAGTTGGATGTGCTGTAACTTTATTTATTTATTTTTGTGAGTAGCAGATGGATGCCTGGAGGTCAAGTTACAAAGGTGCTCCAGCCATTTTAAGGGTTTAACTCCAAGGAAGGGTTTGAGGGTTTGCTCTAATTATGCCACGTAGGGGCAGACAGATCTTGGCTCTTTGCAATTTTGTTTTTATTTTTTCTTGGAGGGAACAATCTTTGGGTTTATTGCTAATGGAGTGCCACTCAGGGATGAGTGAGGCTGGTCACTCTCATCTTAAAAATCAGGACCAGCTTGCCTAGCCCCAGGCTCCTACACTTCTCATGGGGCAACACAGGATTAGATGATGATGATGATGATGGGAACAATCTTGAGGGCTTCTGGCCTTTGGTTCCCTCTTCCTTGCATACAAAGAGAGAGAGAGAGAGGCTGGCCATTCTTTAGAGCCTTAAATATCTTAACTGAATAGCTTAGGGCCAGGCATTTGTCCTACCAATGAGGCAATAATGGATTGGAAGATGGATGGATTATAACACCTGCTACCTGATGACATTTTATTTATTTATTTTTTATTTAATAATTATTACCTCCAGACAGTTGTATTCTGGTTAGGAGAGACTTTATGAAGTAGATGCAGTCCTTATTTGCATCTTCACAGCAAGAGATTTTTCCTGTTGTGAAGAAAAGTGGCTGGTGGTAGGAAGAGTATTAACAAAAAATGCCTGTGGACTGAACAGTTTAAGAGTGCATTATATTACGATAATGAATTTCCCCACTCACTGATGTGATAAGAATTTTTACTTATGTTAGTCAAACTCTGAGACATAAATATCAGTACTTTAGCAGTCAGTGGAATGTCTCCATCCCACTGGCATTTGTAAAGCTCGTCTTAACAGTACTTGTGGATGGTTTGCCTGTGAGGTGGAGCTGAGAATTTTTAAAGCTTTTAGAAATGAAGTGTGGCTACTAGCATGGTTAACTAACTACAGTAAAGCTTTGATATAACGGACTTATACAAGAATTTGCTTTTGTTGGACTCAAGGAGCCGACCGGACTAAATTCTTATACTGTATGTCGGAAAAGTCTGATAAAACCAGAAGCAGTCCAGACTGCCTGACCACTTCATTCATGTTCACTGCAATAAGGTAAATAAACAACATGTTTATCATTGTACAGTAGAGTATTATTATGTATATTATACCATTTGATTATTGTAGTGAATGTATAATGCAGAACAGTACTGCAATGGTAGAGAAAACACTTAAAACCCCTTGGTACAATCCAGACTAATGTCTGATATTTTGAAGAAAGTCCGGGTTAGCAGGGGGAAGTCCGGATGTCGTTCCTACTGGAATTTTGCTTTTTTCGGAATGGCTTGGGCCCCAAATAGTCCATTATAGTTAGGTTTTACTGTTTGCTATCATCTCTTAGGCTTAATTAGCTATACAATCATCACACTTAGACAGAACACACAGTTACAAGTAAATACAGTAGATTCCAATTCAAGTTGAGTCTCAGATTGTTGCAGTTTACAGCAACTGTTGGAAAGTAAATAGCTGGTTAGCATAGCTAAAAGTCCATAGAATACATCAGCTGTACCATGGCCATCCTCATGAGGTACAAGGAGTCCATAAGAGGAAGCTTGGCATCGTTTATTATTATTTATTATTTTATTTATTTTTTGTGCTTAGTTTAACATCAGTCCATAGAAAACAACTCTAGCTTGGCAATCCTCATACGTATGAGGTTTCCGAAAGAGGAAGCATGACAACGTCTAATAAATTTTTAACTTTCATTTGTATGATTAATGTATAGGGTATATCTGGCTTGTTGTGTTGGTGACTTGTTTGTAAATTAAACTGTATGGGATGCAGGCTGATCTAGTCTAGCGTTTGTCGGTGTTCCACAAATACCTGTCAGATATTAGAGGCGTGCTTTTGTACCATCAGCTCGTAGACAGTATTTTTTTTTACATACTGTTTCCTGATAATTTCATATGACAGCATAAAACTTGTTGAACTGGGGGGTTGAATAGGAAACATCACAAGCCCTTTCACTTTAGAGATATTTCCTGAGTTTGATAAAGTTGTTATGAGATTTGGGGGGGGGGGAACTATATCACTAGAATCATGGAGTTAATGTCTTCAGTCTGATAATGCACAGTATATTGATTGATTGATTTATTTTTTGCTGTTTCCAAATGACTAAGTTTATGAAAGTTTTCAAATAGGAGAAAAGTCCATTTTTGGAGCAGTCCTTTATCTATCTGTCTATCTATCTGTCTGTCTATCTATAGCCAGATGCCTCAGTCCTGTAAGGGGTAGCCACAAACATATCATCTCCTTGTCCTGTCCCCTGCCATTTTGCTGAATTTACGACACAAAGTTAAGTGAAATATTCAGCGAGTGGCCTGATTTATTGAAGAAAACATAATTGGAGTGAATGGGTCAAACATTTGGCCATCACTGTTTCCATTATATTTTAGCTGACAGTAAAAGTCATATATACATGAAAACAAATTGCCTTTTTTTGCTCTAATTGCTTTTGTATTTCCGGCAGCTGCACGTGGACGAGGAAGAGGTGGTCGAGGTGGGCGAGGCTGGGGTCCTTCCGGGCCCATGAGGCGCTGAATTCCCCCAAACCCACCATGCCCCAAACAACTTATTATCTGTCTACAAGGTGGCCATACTCTTGTTGGTTTTGGAGTTTTTGTAATGTGTATTCTTGAGTACAACATTGCCTTTATGACATTTTTTTGCTTTAGAGTTTTTATGATGCCTCCCCCTCTGTGATATGTTTTGTATTTTGCACCATTATAATCCACTTTTTATGTTACACATGCAAACTGTCAATAATAAAAAGACATAGTAAGTCTTTATTGTAAATAGGTTTTTATGACATTCATTTTAACCTTCAGGCATGAGCAAGCTTAAGGAAAATTGCCTCTGAAATTCCATTGCTGCCTGTGATTTGCCAGTTTGCACCATGTAAAGTAGCAATCATGTAAAATCTTTTGATATTTTAGAACTCATATAACAAGGGTTGCCTCTAATATTTGATCATTGAACATTGCTGGAATCCTGTATTATGTTACTGATACAAACTGTGTCAGGAATATAAAGACATACCTTGCTGAAAATATTAAGGTGTGGTATGGAAACTGTATAGCTTAGGAAGCAGTGCTACAAAGTTTCCTCTGCCATTGAGACTGCAACCCTACCTGACCTTTGCTCTTTTCTACTTTACTTTTGTACTCCTTAATGAGGACACTTTAATACTTTACTTTAGTACTCCTTAATGAGGACTCTTTAATACTTTAGTACTCCTTAATGAGGACTCTTTAATACTTTACTTTAGTACTCCTTAATGAGGACTCTGTAAATGTTCATTGGTCCATTGTGTGGGTTGATTTAGTTCTAAGTCAATTTTTAATATCATGCAGTACCTTACATGTTTGGGAACTATAATGTACACATAATTAAAAAATCATGCAGGAGGGACCCAGTTACATCCTTGAGGATCAGCAAATATTTTGGTGTTCCAAGAAGATAATGTTTTTTCTTTTGAGTGTACTGTCGATCAAAACACTGTTGTCCAATAGCAGTCCGATATCTTAAGTGATCAGTATAGCTTGTGGTGTTCCGAAGTGACTAAACTACAGTATTATCATCTGAATGTGTATATGACAATTAGTAAATGCCAAGCAAATGATATATGGCATCCTGTAGACACCAAGTTTATGAACTTTGGGTAAAAGTATTTGGGATTGTGCAGTAGTCTTCGTCTATGGTGTGTGATAATTTCACGTGAAATGTGTACTGATACTTTTTTATTGATTGCACATACAGTTAGAGTAATTCCTTTTCTTACGACAGATACTCTAACTGGCAAGTGGTATATTGTATCCTGTTGAAAGCAGGGCTAGGGCATTATGGAGAATGTATCATCATTGGTGTCAGATTGTTTCACATATACAGTACAATCCCAGTTAACCGGGTGGCTTGGGGAATTTACCTTCCCGGTTACAGATTTTTCCCGTATTTCTGATTTTCAAGTCAAATCTATACAAAGGCTATCACAGCAGTAAATACAGTTCAGGTACTCACCAGTCACATTAGGGGTTACACTAAGAGATTCCGCCTGAAAAACTGCCTTGTAAACACACACCATGGTCAAAACGCACGTGTGCAATGTCTAGCAACTTCCAGTACTGCAAATTACACCAGTCCATTGTTTACCGAATTACTGTATTCATTATATGTACTGTACTCCTAAAAATTGAAAAATAAAATAAAGAAATAAAAGCTTGAACATTTATTAGTGAACTGATGATGTGTTAAGACTGCACTGTAGAATTATCACAACACTTGTGCCCTCACGTGAGTTTGTTTACGTTTCCGACTTCTTCTTCTTCCCTACCTGACCTCCATCACTCCACCCCTCACCCGCCACTCAGCTGTTTTGCAGAAAATAAAATAAATGATGTACGTATGAAATGGAGGCATATTATTTATTTTTCTTCCAACAAAGTAAACTTTCATTCCTATTAACATTTATATTCAGCCATTAGTGTTTTATAATGTTCGCATTTTTCAAGTCTGTTGCATATGTCCAGCTTCTGTTTCAAGGTAAGCACGATACGTTTACATTTAGTTTGCACTTCAGGCATTTTGGAGTGTACAAATTACCGTCTATCAGAGGAACACAACAGCAAAAGACCTTGTTTACTGTCTGGTGGCAAAACGCAGACTGGTGATTTTTGGAGGGTGTGGAGGATGACTGAATTCAAGTAGGGGAAAGAGGGGGAGAGGAGGGGTGGTTAAGAGGATTTGCTAGGGATTTACATCAACCGGAAATGCCTTCACCTCGCTTTGTCTGACTTCCCCCAGCCTCACGTGACACAATCAAACGGCGGTTTGGCGGTCCATTCAAATTGGCGCACAGTTATAACTTACTGACATTTTTACCAGCCCTTGAATTTTCCCGTTGTTCTGAGTATTCCGTTTGTCTGGATACCGGATAGCTGGGATTGTACTGTACTGTACTTTGCACTGATACTTCTTGCATCAAGTATACAGCATACTGTCCTTTCGCTGGTAGGATGCAGCCCCCCCCTCCCATTTCCTCTGCATTATTGAACCTTGCAATCTACTTTGAAGTGTGTACTTTTTGCTAGTTCTGTACAGTATAAAGATTCTGAAAATTGCCTCTAGCCAAGACTTCCATTATGGAAACTAAGTTAACCTTTTGAATTCAGGTGATGTCCATTTTAGTGTTTTCTTAGTGCTAGCAGATAATTTTATGCAGCTTAGGAAGAGGCCTCATACCATCTATGGGATTTTTGTCTATCCACCACAGTTCAAAAAGTCTATCCTAAGCTGAATAGAATAGCTGGGAGATTCCAGGAATTAAGTGAAAACTATGTTCCTGGGCTGAATGCCGAAAACTGCAGTTGGTTTTGCCGAAAAATTTGGCAGCAGTGTTTATATAATGTCTGTCTGGAAATGTTCAGTCCACCAGTCCTTATCCTCTCTATCCACTCACTGAGTGTGGTGCTGCATTGGGTGTCTGCCCTTTCCTCTCTTCCTTTCCTTCATTCTTTCCACTTTCTTCTGCCTATGGGTGACTTTACACTCCTTCTTCTGTCTTTCATTTCTTCATTCTTTCCTCTTCCTTCTGCCAATGGGTGACTCTACATTGAGTGACAAGCCAAATGGTTTCCTGTACACCAGGAAACCATTTACTATGCTGGGTGTTAACCATCAAACCAAATTATGGTGCCTGGTGGTTTAGCGGGTAAGGAAGGCGCTCCAGTTGGATTGAGCCTATGTAGGTTTATATCCAAGGGGTGATTGGGGTTTATTGCTTGTGCATAGCCACTCTGGGATGAGTGAGGCTGGTCACTCTCTTCTTGAATGTCAGGACCAACTTGCCTAGCCCCAGGCTTCTGTGCTTCTCATGGGGCAACATAGGATTGGATGATCGATGGATTATTATTTTCCAGATAGAGATGTTCACTGCAAAACTTAAATTATCAGTTTGTTTTAGGATTTTTTCAATTTATATTTCTTCATTTTAAGATACTGTAGATGATTATTATGTTTTTTATTCCATCCATCCAGCCATCATCCAATCCTACATTGCCCCATGAGGAGCGTAGGAGCCCGGGGCTAGGCAGTTGGTCCTGACATTTAAGATGAGAGTGATGTTTATTTATTTATTTTTTTGTAACCACATTTTCATTTTTCATAAGGCTGTAGTAAGTCAAAGCCCAGTAAATGGTAGGGATGTGTAACCTTTGTCAGGTGATGCATAGTATTTCTCCTTTTACTAGGACCACCACAGGATTATTTTATTGAAGTTGGGGAGAACCCGTGATTGTAAATGGGTTATTGAAGACTGTATCTGACCCCTCCAGTTTGAAAAGTCTCTCTTGCACAACACAAAATTATCTGCAAGTAGCTACAATAAAAAAAAGAAAATCTTATCATTTCTTATTGTTTGTAAAGCTCCCAACATCCTTGCATGTGTCGACCTTGGTCACCTGATGGTGGCTGTCCACTCTACTTAGTTTTGGCAGCCTCTGTATTCAGTCCCTTATCCTGGAGGTCACTTCATGATTCTTGCCAGGTTTTTATTGGTCTGCTTCTTGCAACCCTACCCCCGACATTCACACCTCTCACCCTCTGCACCCAGTTGTCATCCCTCAGCCTCTCAGCATGCCCAATCATCTCAAAATACTCCTCATCACAAGACCAGTACGTTCAAGTCCTATCCTTCCTCTCGGATATTCAGTCACATCAGGCCTCGTATTCAGGGATGCACTACACATCCATGTAATCATTGTTATTTCTGTAGTGTTGATACTGTCACCATTAACCCACTCATGATTGAAATGACTACTGGTAGTCTGTTTCAACTAATGGCAGATTTAATTCGGTGAGTCATAGAAAGCTTTAGTGTTTAGATGTACCATGCATAGTGCAGTATAGTACTGAGGAAGAGGCATTATAAATCTTAATTCCAGTACATATCTCAGATTTCCATTTTCCCAACAGTATCCAGTAACTGTTGGGAAGTAATTAGATAGTTTAGACACTTAAGTTAGCTTCCAGTAGCCTAAATAGAAAATACTGGCTGTATCATAGTGAGCCGCATTTGGGGGATTCATGTAGAGGAAGCATAGCATCATTTGAACACAATTGATGAGATACAACAAAATTCCCAATGCTAATAAGCATTTAGTCCTGCAAGGGTACAAAATAAAACTTTATATTCCATTTGTAGTTTATTATGAAGCAAAGCATTGGCTCCTCACCTCCCACACTCACCCTGACACGACACATACAGGCATAAGAAAATATTAACACTATTCACGCTATATATATACATATATATTTATTTATATATCTATACTGGTCAACAAACAGCACAGTGTCCCAACAATGACCCTGGACATTGGTCAAATCACAAGTAAACTTCAGAGCTTCCTCTCATATCTCAGATTTTAATTTGCATGAAGAACAAGATGTGTGGGAATTTCCAACACTCATTTCTTTGTCCTTCCTGTAAAAGCAAAAATAGATTGTGACAATTCTCCTATCAAAACTAAGATTAGTTTTTGGAGAGCAAGCAAGAAGCATGGAAAGGTCCTGCACTTCTTGTCCTTTACTAAAAAATTAATCAGAGTTACTGGATTTTTTTTTTTTTTTTTTTTTTAAATAATAATCCATGTTGTTTGATTCACAAACAAGATGACTTGTTTTTGAAGGAAAGATAATGCAAGGAAATTACAGAATCTTCACATGGTTATTCACCCTGCAAAAATAAATCCTATCGATGATCATTTCTCACGTAAGATAAATTTTTGCAGATCAGTCAGGAAAGGAAAGTGCACAGTCTTCCTATGGTTCTTTTTCTCCGCAAAAACCAGTCCTGGTTATGACAGAAGTAAGTTTAATTTAGTGAACCAGTCTTGGATGATTCACAAATTAGTCTGTTCCCTTCCATAACAGGTCTGAAAGTCTTGTGTGATATATTTTTGTAGGGACAGCCAGTAGCATGGAAAAATTAATGTATTTATGCACTACATTTTGTTGTTGTTGTACCTACAAAAGTCATAATTAAATCAGTTGTTTCTTAACTTCAAGATTGCAGGAAGAACAAGGAAGGAGTGCAGAATTTTCCAGTGGCTTGTTTGTGTACAAAGGACTGGGAGAAATGAATATCTTTTTATTGTGTATCCTCTATTTTGTTCCTCTTTTCAGGAATGTCAAGGAAATGAGAGTATAGACTCTTCCCATGACTATTTCTTCCTTCAAAAGCTATTGTAATCATAAGTTATGAGAGGAAAATGATCTTGTTATTTTGTGAATCATGGCTCTTCCTTGCCCAACACACCCTTGCTCTTGTTACCCTAAGAATTCAAGTTTGAAAATATCTACATGTAGTCCTCGTTATATGCTAGAAGTGTTTTTCAGAGTATCACTTTTTTCCTTACAGTTCGTACTATAAACTGGGGGACCCTGGCAGATCAACTTTTATGGGGAGCAGTGAAACTTTAATAGGATTTCTTTCTTTCTTTCACCCCCCCCCCTCCCGTGGTCTTCATAGAAAAAGAAAAAAAAAAAGCAGGCAACATATAACGGGGACTTAATATATTTTGGATTGTCTCAAGTACAGCCAAGTATGGATAATAACTGTCTTTGTAGTAAAATTGACCCCTTCATTCCGAAGGCATATTTTTACTTTTATCCCTGCTACCTGCAGATTTTATAAACCTTATGCTGAAAGGATTAATGAAGCTAAACCTATCCTCTTCAGCTTACAAATTCAAAGGGGAGATATATTATCTAATGATAGCAAGAATAAAATAAATGCATCATTGGAATGAAGCAGTTAATGACCTCTACACAAGTACTGTAACGGGTGGTGTATATGTAACAATCCCCGTGCACCCCACCAGGCAATTTTTTGTGCATTTGTGTTATGGGCACAGCTCGGTCAGCATTATCAGTGTCTGCCTTGCACATTTAATCATATACTCCCACTGCCACGCTGATGCCCACATCAGCAGACTGAGCTGTTTCCCAACACAAGATGCTGCAGGGTGGGTTCCTAGTGGAGTACTGTTTACAGACAACTTTTTTCTTTTTATTCAGCAGAGGAGATTACCCAAATTACTGAAGAGGATTATTGAAAGCCATATCTAACTCCTTTGGTTCAATGAGCATCCCGTACGAGAAATAAAATTTGTGGAAGTAGCATGCATATAATGAAAATGGTGTCCTGAGATTTAGGGGTAAAACCAGTTGCTTGTTCAGCTTCAGACACTTTCACCTAGAAGAGATAGATGATAATATTTTATGGAGTTGTATGATTGTGTAGCCTCAAGCTCATCTGAATGTGAACCCAGTGTACTGCATGCTGAAAGTTGCCTTCGTCCTGCAGTCCACTATCCTCCTTTTGGGGAATGCTGTAGGGAAGGAGTTGAGGGATGTTTGTATAGTAGGGTAGTGAAGCCGCTCACTTGTATTGATGCCACTGTGTGAAGGCGTCCCTCTTCAGCCCCTAGGGGTTACAGCCTTCATTAACTTCCCTTCTACTAGGGGACTCATAGGCTGAATAAAATCATCTGTTAGCAGCAAAAATGAAACATGACATACTCGTGTAGAAGTTATATACATTACAAAACCATGTACTTAAAAATTAAACTAAAAATATAAGTAACATAATGGAATACTCTGCAGTTATAATGGAATGCTTTAAAAGAATGTTTATCTTTAACAAGTAGTCAACATGAACACACGATCTGGTGCCTGTCAGAAGAAAGATTTATTTTGCAGGAAGGATGATGCCGACCCTTCCCATGTCTTACTGTTCCACTGCAAGAAAGGCAAGGGGAGAATGACAGTGTTATATGTAGTATTTGCAGGAAAACAAAGGATGAATAATGAGTTCCCATGTGTCTTGCACAGTATTTGCAGGAAGAAGGTCAGGAAAGTGCCAACTCATGTGTTGTTTGTGTAGGTACTGTAGAACAAGGAAGTGCAATATTCCTTTTTTTCTCTCTCTCTCCAGGGTATCAAATTTTTAATGAAAGACAAGGAAAATGTGCCTTCTTATGCCTTGTTTTTGCAGGAGGGACAAGGAGGGGAAAGTGTAATAAGGCGAGAGAAGTGGCCTCAATTTCTCATCCTTCCTGCAAAAGCAAATCTTTTGTTTCAGTGAACTGATTATGATTTTACCCTGATTTGAAATAAGTAGGTAAGCATGTCTTAGACTGTAGCTTGATCCATTCAGTATGATGACATCCTACAATACTTTTATGTACTCTTGCCGCTTCCAGCTGACTGTATTCTGTTTAGGGAAAAAAAAATCATACTAGCAACAAATGTGACCTCTAGATTCCAACACTATTTGCAAGAGCCACTGCAGTATAATTCCTCCTTTTTTATTGTTATTTTTTTCTAATGCCTGAATACCATATCAAGAGATTCAGTTGGTCATATCAGTGTCTGGATCTTCTGTCATGAAAGCCAGTGAATCCTGCTAAAGACTGTTATCCCATGGGCCTTAAGGAGACCAAGCACCATTTTCTTAGTTCGTATTCTCTCTGATGGTATGTAATGTTGACAGTATAATAGAACAGTGGGTCTACTATAGAAAATCGGTAAAGAAGGGATTATTCCCCCGAGCTAGACCTTGATAGAAACTGGTAAGGAAGGGATTATTCCCCCGCGCTAGACCTTGATAGATCGTATGGCCTAAGGTCCAGTATCTCTCTTGACCTTGGTATAACCCTGCTAGGTGAGAGGAGAGTACTACCTCTCCCAGCAAGGCATCTATCTGGGCGGGGTGCGAACTCTCGATCTCACGGTCTCGAGTCAAGCGCTCTACCATTGAGTCACCCTGTCCCAATTGGTAAGGATGAGATGCTAGATGGCGTCCTAAGCCGATGAGACATTTGAACCCAAGGTTTGTCAGAGTAGAGCTAAATTGCATCATACGAGTGTCGTGTCGTGTCTTTTTGGTCATTTGAAACATTCTAACTTGAGGTAAGAATGTTTCAAGCCAAAGCTTTCTGTGCCTCATCAAGGGCTTAGTTTTTCACATCTAAATCTCACCAAGGCGTATTCATATGCCATGGCAGGCCATGCTACTTCACTTTATTCATTCCTAAATTAGCAAGGATTCGTCATCTTCAGCATTTTTCATACCAAAGCCTCACTATATCATGCCAAGGTCTTTAGATAAAAACAAGGCCCGACTACTCGCTACAGGGATGAAATAGGTCCTCGTTACAATGAAGTAAGAATCGGACATTAGTTGGTATTGTATTTGACATTGTATAGCTTAATACAGTGCCGTTTTAGCAAGTTTTCTCCGTAATAAGCCTTAATTTCTCGGACATGTTATGTATATCCTTGCATATAATTTGAATCGGTCCCAAACAAGAGGATTATTGGCGTAATGTGCACAATATATTACCGAGGATGAGACGGTACGAAACCACCGACGCCAACCAAAATTCCCGCCCATGAGGCAGGTGGTGATCCGATTCCCAGCTCAGTGAGACGAGTCACATAGGTTGCGGTGATTTTGTTTGTGTCTGTGAACCTACGACTTGGCCTCGCTACATCAACAACTGGTATGTTCTGAAGAGTCAGTCCTCTTATAAAAATACAAAAGAAATGAACAACGAACCAGACAGAAAGGCGTGAAACTGAAGCAGTTCTTTGTATTTTGAAGTAGCTACAGTAGCTTGCCTTAAACTTAGTCGTGGCCTACATCTTACAGCTAGACTTAAAGCTAGTGTGTGTGTATGTATTGTATACCTTTGATTCAATGTATTTCAGCGGTAAACTAGGCATAGCAAACTGTTAACAGGCTGGTTAAACATGCACTGTCTGAGTATCTAATTAACCTTTGGAGGTGATACTATCCGATTTTTTTTTTTTTTTTAACCGCCACACGGGCGCGGCTTTTCCTTATTTCTTACTGAAATTAATCTTTCACATGCTACTTGTTATGCTTCATAGATTAGGTCTACCAGTAAAATTTTACCTGTGAATTGCCTACACGCATACTGTATCAATATTAGAATATATTGTTATAACTAATTTAGAAGAATATAGATTTGTATATATTGCCCAGATTGTGATCCAGTTCGTTTGAAATTCAAAAATTCAAATTCAACCAGTACACACATAGGGTAGCCCAGACACATTCTGTCTCAGTGTTGGCTATTAAATCTTGTTGATTATTGAAGGATTACGCATCAATACAGCTCTGCTTGAAGAAGAAACTTTGAATTTTATTGAAACCAATATTGTGAAGTACTCTCAGGGTTGTAATTACATGGCGTCAGGCCGATGACGTTACACCCTGCAAGACTTCCTGCCCAGCTCCAAACGTAAGGCGTAATTTAGGGGTAACGTCAAATTCTCTGTCGATGTGTTAGGTTTGGATAATTACAGTTAAGTTAGGACAAGACAGGTTAGGGTTAGGATAGACTTAGTAAGCTGGGACACTGGGATTTAGCCTTATAGGTATTTGAGGACTTTCTAAGGTTAGGTTGTGTCAGTCCTTGGCGGTTAGAATTAGGGGGGTCTGGGGGGCGTTCTACATATATATATATATATATATATATATATATATATATATATATATATAAACCGCCGCCAGGGGCCCAGGGCGGCGCTAATGTTCATACAGTACACCACGCCCCCCGCCTTTTGAAATCAGCCGATGAATTCGGATAACATACTGTAGCGGCATAATCCACTGCTTAGCCTACGTACGCAACAGCGAAACAGAAACAGCTGCTTAGCTTATGTACGCAACAGCGAAACAGAAACAGCAAGAACAGTGATGCAACTGAATTGCCGTGGTGGAGGTGACGAATGCAGGTGTTACAGTGTGGTGGCCAAAGTTACCCGCTCGCTGCGGAGATAGCCTCGCCATATTATAGGGCTCACTCGGCAAGATCTTTCGTAATAAACGCGACCAGTCGGTTACAGGCCGCCACGGGCGAAGTGGTGTTTTCCTATAATACCCCCAAATAGTGTATATTATATTTTTCCTCTACAATTTTTTGTAGTATAAAATAACTGTATAATTGTGTTGCAGTATTGCATACTGTACATTATTATTTTCCTGGAGATCGTGACATAGTGAGAACTGCAATATCCGCGCCCGTGTGGTAGTTTCACCCTTTTATTTTTGGTTGCGGTTTTGTGCACATACATTTCCATACTTTTTTTTTTCATAATTTGTGTGTGTGTGTGTGTGTGTGTGTGTGTGTGTGTGTGTGTGTGTGTGTGTGTACGCACTTATTTTACACCTTAATTGTACACAGCAGTTACCAGACAGGTCGGCATGCCCCTCATCTAGTAGTTGTGAGAAGCCCAATAGCATCTTTACACTGTCCACAACCCTGCCCTCTGCCGTAATAACTCTACCGTAGCGATTTGTTTTGTTTATTATACCTAAACATAGTCGCGTTAGTTATATAATTTTAATATCGACATAAACTGCATCAACAGCATACAAGATGGGGGTCAAGGTTTAATGTGCAAAATAAATCGCTAAGGAAGAGGCGTCACGAAATATCCAGTCCGTTTTTATGACCCACGTGTGACCACGGTAACCTTGAACACGCCCACTGTTTGCCGTAGGGGCGTCCGCAGGATTTTCGGTAAAGGGGGGGGGAATAAAAAAAATTATACATGTGCGGTTATATCAAAATACACACACTCCAAATAGGCATAGGCATGTACTTAAATCGCAGTCGAAAAGTTATCATATGCTGGTATGCTATAACAAAGGAACGAAAATATACGTGACGACCGGGAAAGTTCCAAACACATTTTGGAATTCCAAGGGGGGCAACTGCCCCCCTTGCCCCCCCTCCGGACGCCCATGGCCGTAATATTTAGCCTGACGAATATTTATTAATATTTAGATTAGGACGAATATTTCTTTGCTCTTACTATTTAGATTAGGACGAATATTTCTTTGCTATGAATATTTAGATTAGGACGAATATTTCTGTTACTAATATTTAGATTAGGACGAATATTTCTTTGCTATTAATATTTAGATTAGGACGAATATTTCTTTGCTATTAATATTTAGATTGGGACGAATATTTCTTTTCTATGAATATTTAGATTAGGACGAATATTTCTTTGCTATTAATATTTAGATTGGGACGAATATTTCTTTGCTCTTACTATTTAGATTAGGACGAATATTTCTTTGCTATGAATATATACAGTAGATTAGGACGAATATTTCTTTGCTATTAATATTTAGATTAGGACGAATATTTCTTTGCTATTAATATTTAGATTAGGACGAATATTTCTTTGCTATGAATATTTAGATTAGGACGAATATTTCTTTGCTATTAATATTTAGATTGAGACGAATATTTCTTTGCTATTAATAAGCTATATTAATCTGGACAATCATTTCTTTGCCTGTTATTCAGCTGTGGACGAATATTTCTTTGCTTTTAATATTTAGATGTGGACGAATATTTGTTAGGTTAGGACAAATGTGAGTGTAATTTTACTCTGATTATTCAGATCACTACGAACATTCCTTGATACTGTATTTAAAGATTAGGGTAACATTCATCTCTCGTTAAATATTTTAGGGTTGCCATATGTGAAGATCCGAAAAAGGGTAACATTTATCTCGTTAAATATTTTAGGGTAGCCATATGTGAAGATCCAAAAAAGAGGATGCTCTACAAAGGAGTGAGAGGAAGGTGGGCTGAAGCAATAAATACTGTCTTATTTCGACTGTATCAATGTTTTACACACTGAGAATTTTATGTTGTCCGACAAGTGTGGGAATGTTGTGGATTCAATTAATTCTTTTAATTTATTCAAGTGGAGCCAGGGGACGTGAACTGATGTAAATATCCATCTTTTTATCAAAACTGAATGTTATTCCTAATTCTGCAGCATACTACAGGTCCCATTTTCGCATGGAAAAATCTGGTTTAATGTAAAACGAGCACAGTCCCGGGCAGTGACAAATATTTAGAAATTCCTCCCGGGAAAAAAAAAAAAAAAAAAAAAACGGGAAAATACGGACGTATGGTAGTCGTATAATAATTAGTGCATTTTTGATATACTGTTAATTATTAGATTAGGGCGAGTAATTATTTTATTTATTTTTTAGTTTGGGACGAGTGAACAGTAATTTCAGTATTAGGTTAGCCTAGGTTAGTTCAGCTGAGGTTGTTAGGTTACATTAGGTTAAGCTTGGTTAGCATAATTGGATTAGGATAGGTTAATCCCTGGAATCCGAGGACCTCCTTTGTTTATCCTTGTCGCATACCAGACGATTTTACTCATCTTTGAGGTTTCGTGTTGAAGGGTTTTATTAAGGCCATAACTAAGCCCTTCAGGTGAAAGTCTAAACTGAATAAAATGTCAGTAGATAGCAAGGACAACAAAATGGAAGTCCGTGGGCAGAGTGATATTGAACGTGTAAAGGCGGCAGTGTTTTGAGGGGCGACTGACCTAAAGCCACTTGTCAGGTACAGTACTACGATAAGCTATTCCAGGACATTGGCTCACAAATAGACTCAGCCAATTTCATGTCGTAACTAGTAATTTCATTTTTGCAGTTACGAGAAGTGCAAATTGTTCGGGAGGTCATAGTCGCAGCCGCTGTCACTCAGATTGACTCTATATATATATATTGGAGGGAATAGTCTGGCGGTCATCTGGCCTTTGGTTCATTTTTTCTTGAATATATATATATAAAATGCATGCGCTAGAATCTAACTGGGGGGCTTTCCTTCCCAGATCCCCTGTCGTTTATAATTCACTTACATATGCCTGGTGAAAACTGAGTTTGAAATTAAAGCTGTCAAGAACGAACTTTTGACCTATGCACATTTTAAAGGCCAGGTAGCTGCGACTATGGCCTTCCAAATTTTTGTCTGTCTGTCTGTCTCTCTCTCTCCAAAAACATTCGTTTTTGCATGGACAAAGGACAGAGTAGATTCTTCCCATGTCTCTTGTTGTTCCTGTAAAAACGTTATCATAGCTACGAGGGAAATTTTAACGTGTTATTTTAGCGAGCGTCAGTCCCGTGTCCCTAAGGCGTGTACAAGGCTCTATACGGCGGCAAGGGCAATATTCGCTTTAGGGGCTCTTTTTTTTTTTTTTTTTTTTTTTCCAGTTTTGTTTTGGTCCTGCGTGGGTTGATTTGATGCTGTACGGTGTCGGAAGCGTAGACGTACAGCCAACAGGACACACACACAGCCAACAGATGGCACGAGAGCCAACAGATTGCACGTACACTTCCTGCCAACAGATCGCACGTACAGCCAACAGGTCGCATGTACAGCCAATTAACAGGACGCACGTACAGCAATTAACAGGTCGCACGTACAGCCAATTAACAGATCGCACGTACAGCCAACAGGTCGCAATAATACCCTTCCGCAACAGTAATTGCGTAGATATCCCCGACCAAACATCACGTCCCGTTAAGCAATAATCTATCCATGAGGTCATTTTTTTCCCCTGGAAACTCTCTTCCGACTACCTACGCCATATCAACCCGTATAAGACCCCCCCACCCCCAAAAAAAAGTTAAAAGAAAAAAAAAGCCATAAAAGTAAATATTGTCCGGCATCAGTAAGGCGGTAGTTCTTTATTAATATTACTCTGCGTTAATGGGTCCTATTCTTAAAGCTACTGGAGACTCCGCTGCTCTTCCTGGCGGTTTATTCTGCATATTACATCCTGATATGTTATTTATACATGTTCATTGTCGACACAGTTTGTCTTTTGTAACGTGCTAGATGATAACATTGTTTAATATGCACAATAAGTCGTCCAGGAGGAGGTGCGACATTGCCACAGCCACTCAGAATACGGCCCATTACCATCATTCCGTATTTACGTTGCCGTTGGTGATTTCGTAACAACTCGTCCTCGGCTACTGATATGCTAATTATAACCTGGTATCCGTTTGTATGTTATCAGTGCAAACTATGTCGGTGTTACAGAGATACAAATAACAGGCAGGAGAGGAATAAAATATAATTGACAAAAAAAAAAAAAAATCGCCGAGGAGGAGGTGGTGCGAAGTCTCCTGGGCCTGCGAAAATATGGCTGCTCCACTACCAACTTATTATTAATGTGTCGTTATTTTTACAGTGTCATTTTTATTTATTTATCTATTTATTTTTCGGTACTGACAACGTTAACACTTACAGTATTATATTGTGATTATTCTTTACCGTATAGTTGTTCCAGCTTTTACAATTTTTTTTTTTTTCTTTCAATTACCAGATTTCGTTTTGCAGGTTTTTGTTTGATAGCTTGTTTTCTCCACCCATTTCTATATGTCTTCTTTTTCTTGCTCGTATTTCCTGTTTATCTTGTTTTCTTTTTATTCTGTTTCCTTCATATATATATATATATATATATATATATATATATATATATATATATATATATATATATATATATCATTAATCATTTCTCATGTCCTTTCCCGCCATTTGGTCGTACTGCATCTCTGTTCCCATTTTATTTTCCCATATTTCCTCTTCCAAGTCGCTTATTTTTCACCTCATTATTTTCCCAGTTTCCTCATATTTACGTACCGGTATTTTTTTACCTAATATCTGTGTGCCTGCGTACATTTTCAACTATTTTTCTGTATATTTACCTACATTTTCCTTTGATTTCTTTATATTTTCGTTCATTTTCACCTGGTTTCCTTACACACGTATGTATTTTTCATCCGACTTCATAGATACGTGGCTCAGTTTCAAAATATGTAGTGTATTTCATTCTGTTTATTTTCTCAATCACTGTATTTTACTTCGCCCTCGCCCTCCTCCTCCACCTCACCCTCCATCACACCTCACACCTATTTTTCTTCATCTCACATCCACACTCTCCACCCCACACTCATACCCCATCTCCACCTCACATTCATACTCCATCTAATTCTCCAGCTCTACCTCCACCTTCCAGTTCCTCCACCGTCGTGTCCTGCTTCTTGTTGTTCATGTTCTCGACCTATTTATTGTTCTTGTTCTTGGCCAACTCAAGGGCCATTCTGTAGGCTAGTATGGGGGGGCGGTCTCGTCCTGTGGCCAGACCCTTCACCTGTAGAAGGAATAATGGGTTAGTGGAGGGAAGATGGGTTAATGGAAGATAAAATGGGTTAGTGAAGGGAAAAATGGGTTAGTGTAGGGAAAATGGGTTAAGGCAAGATTGAGTTGTAGGAAAAATGGGTTAGTGGAGGGAAAATGGGTTAAGGCAAGATTGAGTTGTAGGAAAAATGGGTTAGTGGAGGGAAAATGGGTTGAGGGAAGACTGAGTTGGAGGAAAAATGGGTTACTGGAGGGAAAATGGGTTGAGGCAAGACTGAGTTGGAGGGAAAATGGGTTAGTGGAGGGAAAATGGGTTGGGGCAAGACTGAGTTAGAGGAAAAATGGCTTACTGGGGGGAAAATGGGTTGAGGCAAGACTGAGTTAGAGGGAAAATGGATTAGTGGAGGGAAAATGGGTTAGTGGAGGGAAAATGGATTAGTGGAGGGAAAATGGGTTAGTGGAGGGAAAATGGATTAGTGGAGGGAAAATGGGTTAGTGGAGGGAAAATGGGTTAAGGCAAGATTGAGTTGTAGGAAAAACGGGTTACTGGAGGGAAAATGGGTTAAGGGAAGATTGAGTTGGAGGAAAAATGGGTTAGTGGAGGGAAAATGGGTTGAGGCAAGACTGAGTTGGAGGGAAAATGGGTTAGTGGAGGGAAATAATGAGTGGTCTGGTTTCTACTGGTCTTGGTCTTACACACACATATAAGATTTACACTTTAGGTCTCCTACTTTAAGATCTCTGCTTTACTTTAGGGTTTAAGATCTCTGCTTTACTTTAGGGTTTAAGATCTCTGCTTTACTTTAGGGTTTAAGATCTCTGCTTTACTTTAGGGTTTAAGATCTCTGCTTTACTTTAGGATTGAAGATCTCTGCATTACTTTAGGGTTCCTACTTTAAGATCTTTGCTTTACTTTAGGGTTTAAGATCTCTGCATTACTTTAGGGTTCCTACTTTGAGATCTATGCTTTACTTTAGTTTAAGATCTCTGCTTTAATTTAGGGTTCCCACTTTAAGGTGTTTGCGTTACTTTGGGGTTCCTACTTTGAGACTTCTACTTTAGGGTGTCTTCCTCACAGCTGCTGATTCTGGTCTGGTCTCAAGCGACTTCAGTAACACACAAAATACTGCAAGATTTTTATTTTTAGATTTCCAGTTCAATATTTATACTTAAAATCTTCAAACTTTCTCCTTGTACTTTACTGTCTACTGTACCTGTAATCAGTGTACAAGATCGATTTTTTGTTGTGGTTTACGGAGGTTCCCTAGCACCCTTTCAATAGCGATTTATTTTTGGATGTGGTTGGTTAACCCGTACTGCTCTGGGAAAAAGAAAAAAAAAACTATGCCGGCCGATTTTTTATTTATTTTTTCTGGCTAAATGGCTTAAGACATCAATAGAAGATCCCTGGCACTAATAAAAGTATATCACCAAAGCCAGAAAGTTGGCTGAATCGAGACGGGTTGGTGCCATTCGACCTCTGAAATCATCCAGGTTACAGAGAGCGCAGAGCGTCTGTGAGCTTGTGTTTGTAAGACACTGGCCTCCCGGGCTCCTAAATCAGCGTTGTGAGCGTAGCGGAAAAATGTCTGAAGTTAGCGAGATGTTATTGCCTTCCATTTTACTTCTGTCGCTTGCAATAACTTTTCAATGCTGCAGGACGTGGCTGGCGGTGAAGGGGGGGGGGCATAGCCTACTGTATTTACGTACCTACCGCGGTACGGGTTAATATCCTTTTCCACATTATCTATGCAGAGTACAGCGATATTTGAATGATCTGTGTACTACGGAAATGGACGGTAAGGTGTACTAAGCAAAATAAGTTGCATCGAAAAGGGTGTTAGTGAGCTTCCTTAACCGACCAGAATACGGGCCACAGTGTTGGGTTTAGTATGCGTGTCGATATCTGCATCTAATTTAAATAATCTACTTTTACCTCTATAAGCTACTTTAGTTTATCTGTGATGAGGTTACTATAAGGCATCTCTCTCTCTCTCTCCTTTACCTGTGATGAGTCGACAACAAGACCTCCGTTTTCTGTGGTCTGGTCCTTGGTGGCCTGTATATCTGTGTCACACACGCCCCTGCATCCGTCATCCACAAGCACGGTGCGGTAACCCTCCTCAATGGCGTGTCGTGTGGTGGCAGCTGCAGGAGGACGCCCAGAAGAATAGTTATAGTGAAGGGGCATGGTAGCAACAGTTACAGCAGTGAAGGGGCGTATACCGAGTTTGTTCTATCACCCACATCATCATCATCATCATCAACATCTTCATCCTTTTGCACCTAAGGATGCGATGAGTTAAAATCCACAGAGCAGTCTTTTCCATTCCCACACCCACTCCCCCACTGTACCCATGTAACTCTCTTGTTCCTTATTCGCCACTTCCCCATCTCCCTTCATCTCTTCTCTCCACCCCCACTGTACTCCAGTCATTTCACTCCTTGTTATTTCATTCCTTTTCATTTTACGTCCTTCATTTTACCCTCACGGCCCTACATAGCCACTCCCTCCCCAACTCACTTTTTGTCCGGTCCTTGATGGTCAGTTTAACTGTATCAAACACACCCGTGCACCCGCCATCCACTACCACGGTGCGGTAACCTTCCTCAACGGCCTCTCGTTCGGTGGCAGCTGCAGGAGGACGCCCAGAGCAATGGTTATAGTGAAGGGGCATAGTAGCAACAGTGACAGCAGTGAAGGGGCATACAGAGAGTTTGATCTGTCATCATCATCACCGTCATCATCATCCTTTCCCACCTAAGGATACGGTGAGCTAAGATCCACAGAGCAGTCTTCTCCCATTCCCACCCACTCCTCCCACACACCCCCTGCACCCATGTAACTCCCTTGTCCCTAATTTGCCACTCCCCCACCTCTCCATCTCCTCCCCACCCACACTGTACTCTTTTCATTTCACTCCATTTCTCCCCCCCCCCACCTCACTTCACTTAATGACCCACTCATGTCTCTCACTGCCTCATCTATTTCACTCTGACATACGCTCTTCTCATTTTACCTCATAATCTCACACCTCTCCAACTTACCTAGTGCCCTCCCCTCCTCCTCATCTCATTCCACTCCCCCACCTCACCGCTTCACCCCATTCTTAACCCACCCTCACCCATCACTCCCCCATTCATCCCCACCCAAGTCGAATGCGATGCCACAGACGAACCTTAAGTAACATGTCTCTTGCCCAGTTCACCTCATATATCACCCCCTCTCCCTTCCTCTCACTACTCCTGTTCTCACTTCCCTTCTCGTCTCAACCGTCTCCCTCACCCCTCTGCCTCACTCACCAGCATCTCTCCTCTTCTCCCTCATCCCACACCAACCCCTCATCCCATGACCCATTCTCAGTCCTACTTTATTTCTTTCTTTATTTATTTTTTTCATATTGCCACACCAGACCTCACCTCATCCCCAATCCATCCCCCAACCCCCCCATACCCAGCACTTCACCCCACACCACCCCCACACTCACCCACACACACGTCGTACGCGATCCCGCACACGAAGACGTCAGTAACATTCCTCTTGCTCAGCTCCTCGTTCAGTGTAGTGTGGGACTTCTTGTTGTTGTCCCAGAAGGCGGAGTAGGAGTCTATGTCTGGGTCCGTCCCCTTGTAAACAAAGATGGCGTCCTCGGCGATCTGTTGGACAAAAAGGAATTATAAGGCAATTTTAGTTACCTGACGAAGATGGCCATGTGCTGTCAGACTGGAAGGTCGATTCCATTAGTAACCAGGAGCACTCATTCCTACCTCAAGAAACGTGCTATGGCTAATCATTTCTAACAGTGCCCATATCACAGTTTTTGCTCCATGTCTGTTCCCTCTCCGTCTTATTCTCTTCCCTTCTATTTCCTCCCCTACCTCCACCTCCCTGCACCCACCGTCAGGTCCTGACTTGTCAACACAATGCCTTGATGACAGCTCTTCTTCCATCTCTGTTCCTTCTTTCGTTCCTTCCTTTCCCCCTCTTTCCTCCAACTTTCCACCTAACTTCAAGGTCGCTCTGGACCACATATAACTCTCCAACACAGTGTAAAGGCCACAGCTTCTGCGCCATCTCTCTTCCCCTTCCATTTCCCCTCTTCTCCCCCTCTCTCTTCCTTCTTCCTTCAACCAACTTTCTCTCCATTCCATCCCTCTCCTCCACCTCTCCTTACACCCACCATAAGATCCCTCTGAACATATTGCCGCAACTTTGCTCCTCCTTATCTCTCATTGCTTACATTTCCCTCCCTCCATCCTTTCTTCCTTCCCATGTTCCTCTCTTCCCCATCTCTTCCCTCCACCTCTCCCTACACTCACCTTGAGGCCCTGATGCAGCTCTGAGCCCCACGACTTCTGCACACAATGTCTCGGCCACAGTTTCTGCTCCATGGGTGTACCGTCGTTGTTCACGTCGAAGATCACTGTATCGTACACCTGGGCTTCGTCACTGGTTACCTGGATAGAGGGGAAACAGGCTGGCGTGAGGCAGGGAAGGAGTGAGACAGGCAGGGGTGAGGCAGGGAAGGAGTGAGACAGGCAGGGGTGAGGCAGGGAAGGAGTGAGACAGGCAGGGGTGAGCAGGGAAGGAGTGAGACAGGCAGGGGTGAGGCAGGGAAGGAGTGAGACAGGCAAGGGTGAGGCAGGGAAGGAGTGAGACAGGCAGGGGTGAGCAAGGAAGGAGTGAGACAGGCAGGGGTGAGGCATGGAAGGAGTGAGACAGGCAGGGGTGAGCAGGGAAGGAGTGAGACAGGCAGGGGTGAGGCATGGAAGGAGTGAGGCAGGCAGGGGTGAGGCAGGGTAGGAGTGAAACAGGCAGGGGTAAAGCAGGGAAGGAGTGAGACAGGCTGGGGTGAAGCAGGGAAGGAGTGAGACAGGCAGGGGTGAGCAGGGAAGGAGTGAGACAGGCAGGGGTGAGGCATGGAAGGAGTGAGACAGGCAGGGGTGAAGCGTGGAAGGAGTGAGACAGGCAGGGGTGAAGCGTGGAAGGAGTGAGACAGGCAGGAGTGAAGCGTGGAAGGAGTGAGGCAGGGAAGGAGTGTGTGAGAGAAAATGTGTGTCAGGAGGGGAGAGATAGGGAGACTGGGAGGAAAGTAAAGTACAAGAGAGACAGGGAAGGAGTGAAAGAATGTGAACGAAAGTGTGTGTGTGTGTGTGTGTGTGGATATAGGTAGGAGAAATCGATTAAAAAGTGCAAAACAGTACCCCCTGAAGGACCGTGAAGTCTTTTATTATATTCTTGCTGCTTCCAGACGATTTTACTCAGCTTGGGGTCAGCCTCTCGTAGTGAAGGGATTGAAGCAGTTGCCATTGATCCTTTTAGCAAATGATATATCTTTTTTTTTAGTGATATTACTGCATTTCTCTCTCTCTCTCTCTCTCTCTCTCTCTCTCTCTCTCTCTCTCTCTCTCTCACCTTGCTAGTTGAGTGTAGAGGCCTCAGGTGCACGTTGTCAATGAAGGACACGTGATTCTCAGGGTGCCAGTCCAGGGAATACACCACCAGGTCGAAGCGGTTCTCTTCAAGGATACGATTGATTATCGGGATCACCTGTCGCCATGAAATACACACAGATTAGATGGATAGAGTAAGGGGTAAAAATTTGCCTGTTACTCCACAACGTCTACAGTATGGGATAAAAGTTTGTCTATTATTCCACAGAGTCTACAGTAAGGGAAAAAGTTTGTCTATTACTCCACAGCGTCTTCTTAATTTACATTTAGAACATGTCCGTCACTCTCCTCCCTGACGCATCATATCAAAGAACACTACTTATGGGCAGAGAAACCTACCAAGTCTCTCTCAGGGTGGAAGTATTAGCCAGCTGAGGCCCAACACGGTCAGAATATCATCAATTGACGCCTGATCTAACACTTTACTCAGAGCTTAACTCGATGGTTAGATATGAACGACACTGTTGAATTGGTCTAAAAAATACTAGTACGGTACGGTTTATATATTCCAGTGTAAAGAAGAATGATATCCGTGGGGTAGGGAGGAGGGAATATGCCCACGTAACCCCGCATGTCAAAAACGCCATTTGAAAGCGGCGGGAGTTTAGAGCTGGGATCCGCCCCTCTCTATCTTTTTTATAAGGATACTGCAACTCCCCTTTTTAGTAGTTAAGTTGCAAGCAAAGTTGCCTCGTACTTGTTATGAAATATGAGGGAGATTCTGTTGGAGTTTCCCTAACCTATTTCGTGTTCCCAAAGAAAATCAAGGACTTTCGTTGCAGGTTTCCTCACTGTCATCACGCATCTTAATAGACATCTCTGACTTGGTTATGTGATCCTTGCCTTGGCTATTTGCTAAACGTGATCTACGTCATATAACACAGTGTGTATATACTTAAATTAATGAAAATAAAGGAAAGTATAGTAACAGAGAAAATAAGGTATATTCCCGAGGCGAAGGCAGAGAGGGAGTGGCTTCCCTGTCCAAGCTTGCTGGTACAGGTGTGATGGGCTCAGGACTCCCTTGTGCTAAGAGCTCTGATTTATCAGTAAGCTGGCGTGTGAGGATCACCTGAAGGTTGAACGCTTTCCTTAGCTTACCCAGACTTTATCTAATTTAACATAACCTAGTCTAATAAAAGCACTGGAGAGAAATAAGAGATACAAGCAGTGTGACGGTCGCTGGAAACTCCTAAGTGAGACATTGAGCTTGGTTAGGTTAGATTAGGGTATCTAAGGTTAGGTTTGACTAGGATATGTTGAGTTATATTTCGCCAGGTTAAGTTACGTCCTCAACTCGCCCTCCTTCCTCGCACCTGTGTAGTGGACTGCGGTAGTGGAGAGCTTAAGCACAAGTTTTGAGACCCTGACACTGGGTAATAATGTTATTTTCGGTACGACAAGCCCTCTCTCCTCCCTATGCTATGCCCCCTCTTCCCTATCACTGTCTTTCATTAATTATAGGTTCATTACAGGTCAGTGGTGTCTCACGTCCGTCCCTGCCTGGTAGGACTGCACTCCAAGAACGCCATTTGTCCTGTAAGTACCCGCTGCCCGACAATCCCTTATCCTATCACATTATTCCCTGTCATCCCAGCACGGACACCTTTTTTTGCCTTACCCACACAGGAAATATTGCCTTGTGAACAGTAATAACGGTACCTACTGCCTTCACCCCAATACTACCCGATTACCCGATTCTATATGTATGTATCATCCATGCCGTGTACAGCAGATGTTTTGTTACGCGATGATCTCAGGTGCCACTTAGACAATGCGATCATGGAACTGGAAGGTATTACGCTGCAAATTATTTCTTTACCATATTAAGAAGTAACTTGAACATCTTGTCGCTTTTCTCAACTTCCCTACCTCCTTACCTGCCTACCTTCATACCTCTTCGGCTACTCTTCTACCTACTTCCCTGCTTACCTACCCACCTGACTCCCTACCCATCTCCTTATCTACCTGCCTCTCTGCCTTCCAACCAACCTACCTACACGATGTACATCCTTGCTTACCTACATACCGGTACCTTCCTCCCTAGCTACTTCCCCTGCATACCTTTCTGCCCCTTCCTTTGGCTTCCTTCCTTCCTGCCTCCCCACCTACCTACCTAACCACCCAACTCCCCACTTTCCCCCCCTGCCTGTCTAGATCTCTCCCTGCCGACATCCTTACCTATCTCCCTCCTTGTCTCCCAGCCAATTTTCCTTCCCGCCTGTCTACCTGCCTCTACACACTTCCCTGTTTACCTGCCTACCTACTTACTTATCTTCCTACCTACCTACCTACCTCACTGCCTGCCTCCACCACCTATTGAGTTAGCGACGATTTTTTTTTCCTTTTACAATTTGCCATTTTCTAGTGAGCTGTACCAAAGTTGTGATGAGGACATAATTTACTGCATTCTGAACGCCTTTGCCAGTGATATACCAATGTTATGTTTATACTCTAGTAAATAAGGACATTTTTCATTGTGGCCATAGGGTTGCTCTGAGCGTGTTGACCACTGCTACGACGGCACAACTTCTGGTGGAGAGGATTTCTTTGACACCCCAATCGTCAAAATCGGTCCACAATTGCGACCCCTACAGTGCGCACAAACGGAGTGACGGACGAACGGACACTCGGACTAACGGACACGGACACGCGGCCAACTGCACCCCCGGCTTAAGGCCCTCCACTTCGTCTTCGGGAACGCAAATACAAGGATACCAGGCAAAGAATCCCGTCATCCTCACCTCCGCAGACTTCGCTTAGCCATCTCGTCCTGGGTGCGGGTCTTATTCTAGGAGATGATTAACGCTTAGCACAAATCGATTTTTCCACCCTGATTATCCTGGTTTAGTCGACAGGCCTAGTAATAGCCTCCTTGTTCGCCCTGGGATATTTATTATGTGACCAAGAATACACAGAGGACAGTACAGCCTTCTTGATTAATGTATATGAGAAATCGTGAAAGACAAAATAACCTAATCATTTGGGATATTTTTTTACTAGAGTTATAGGTAAGTGGTGAGGGAGAAATATAATCGGTTGACATACAGGTTCAGAGCTAGAACGTGTGAGAGAGAGAGAGAGAGAGAGAGAGAGAGAGAGAGAGAATAAGACACATAATTACAGATAGTTTTGGGACTTTATTACATACAGATAGAGTTAGAGAGAGAAAGGGATAGATGGCGTTAGAGATAGCTTTAAGAAGATGCAGCAGGGACCTCAGTATAAACAGATAGATTTAAAGAGAAAGACAGACAGCATTAGAGATAATTTTAAATGATGCACCAGGGACTCAATTACATACAGATAGATTTAAAGAGAGAAAGGGATGGGCAGCATTAGAGATGGATTTAAAAAGATGTAGCAGGGACCTAAGTAAAGACATATTATTTTAAAAGGAACGGGAGAGACAGCAGTAGAGATAACTTTAAATGATGTAGCTGGGACTTAATTACATACACATAGATTTAAAGAGAGAAAGGGATAGGCAGCATTAGAGATGGCTTTAAAATTATGTATCACGTAGCCTACCTCCTCTCCATTATGGCCAGCCGGACACTTACTGATGGCCAACGACCCACTGATAAAGTCATTCTGTACGTCTACCACCACCAACGCTGTCACAGGCCGCACAACCTGCATGGTAGATAAATAGATGAATGGACTGATGGTGAGCTTTGTGGATGGATAGGTAGATCAATGGATGGTTAGATGGAGGGTGATTTGGTTGGATGGATAGATAGCTATGTTGTTGAGTGGTTTGTCGAATGGTTGACTGACTAGGTGGCTTGATAGATAGATATATGGTTCAGTGGAGGGCTTGGCTGAATGGTTGGCTGGTAGACTGAACAGCTGGGTGGTTTGCTGGGACAGAGGGTTCGTAAATGGGTAGGTGGAGGGTTGGGTGGATGGATGGACAGGTATATATGTCGAACATTAAATGGATGGATGGATGGTTTGGAGAATGTATGAATGAATGGCTGGCTAGTTGGATAGAGAATTGGTTGGATAAAGGGAGGAGGTGGGTTAGCTGGATAGATGCAAAGTTCAGTACAGGGTTGAACGAATGGATGGTTGTATTGGACAGATGGATGGAGGACGGGCATGTAAATGAATGGCTGGTCTGAATGGTGGGGTGGATCGTTAGGTACGACAAGGGATTGATCGTAATTTTGTTTGGGAGTCCGAATTCCCAAACACTGATAGATATGAACTTAGAATTAAAATGATTAGGTCGTTATCTTACGTAAAATTTTTGTGTCCTATCCTTTAGGTGTTACGACTAATTTCTCCATTGGTTAACTATGATATATATATATATATATATATATATATATATATATATATATATATATATATATATATATATATATATATATACACGTCTACATATTGCGATTTTTCCTTTTTTTTTTTTACAACCAACATTTTTTCACTGAATCACCTTTACTTATAATACCGGGACTCACCTGTTTAATCCACTTCTGCCAACAGTATCGGAACTCCTCTTTGTCTATCATGTTGTCCTGAAAAAGAAATAATAAATTCGTTTCCGATTTAGAATATCAAAGAATAATTTTACAAGTGGTTCCCGAGCTGGGGGACATGGTATGTTTCAAGGGGGCCATGGGACAGTCTTCAGTAATTTTGAAATCGCAGGTGACAGAATTTTGTAATAATTTTCCGGAAGCAGTACTTTCAGGGAATTTTTTCCTACCAATCATTTGGTGTACAGCATACCAGTAGGCAGTGCAAGGTCATTTCCTCTAACGTGGCTTTTTCTGGTAGATGGATGTTACGTTAGCCTGCTTATGTTAGGTCTGGGTTAGCTTGGGTTTGGGTCTATGGGTTCGGTTGGTATATTGTCACGGGGTTTTTATATTATCACGGTAATTTTTATAATAAATGGTTAAATATTAGTTAAATTGATAATAATATTCAATAATATTGAAGAGCAGGGACAATGATTGTCTTACTAAATCAAACAACGATTACTTTACGCTGGCCTGCTTCGCACGATTCTCTCAGAACGAGAATTTACAAACTTTCTCAACAGTACACAGCAGAGACTAATTACTCACAAATGCTGAATTAGTACTGTTAGCCTCTGGAGAAAGTTACTACACCCCTGACAATAAATAACTAATACTAATAATAATAATCAGGTCCTTGCTGATGCTTAACTCCTATGGCACAACGGATTTTAAGTTAATACAACAAGACTGGTCTAAGTACCAGTTATGAATAGTAAAACGTCTATGCAAGCTAGGAGCTATGTGGGAAATAAGCTTAATTATGGAGAAATGAAACAAGAGTTTACTTTACATTAAGCTCAAGGAAAAGAACTGTTAAATTTATTAATTACAAAAATAAATTTAACGTTACATTTCAAATCAAATCAATGAGACGCACTCACTCACTCGCACAAAAGCTAAATACTTACGCCTAGGAAAAACACCTTAACTAAACTCTTATGACTACAAAATACAAAAAGGAAATACTAGTCAATGAATGCTGCGTATCACCCAAGCTGAACTAGGATGGAAGTACTGAAGAACTGTGGAGTTTGGGTACTAGCTGACCTCACACTGCTGGCACAGGACCTCTCTCCGTCGCAGCAACAACTGGACTAAGTCGTGGGAACAAAAGCGGAGCACTAGGCCGCATTTTTAACGGTCAAGTGCAAGCAGGGGCGAACAATAAAGAAAACAATAGTATCGCTCAGTACAGCACTTAGTGACGTGCATTAAATCGGTCACTTTTGAAAACAGTGACGAATGTTTTGAAAAGTGTACCCCGAAATGGAGGGAGAAACGGTTAGCTGAGTGATACGCAGTGAGTTTTCCACTAATAGTTCGTGGCTTCTCACAAAAGGGAAATGTCGCGAATTGATTCGTGACATTACGCCCCTACGAAATTAAATTTTTTCCTTATGGGAAAAAATTTGTGGATATATATGTACACATCCTAAGTCATTCACACAAGATTCACACTGTGGTGTGTGTGCTATCCTGCTACAGGAGAAAGTCGCAGTCGTCAGTGAGCGAAAAAAAAACTCGTATTTACGTTAATAGAAGCAAGCTTGAGGGAAAAACTCCGTGACGACGGTGAAAATCCTGTACTCAGGTCAAACTGAGCGAAAATTCTCTACATTTACACTGACAACTAATTGTTGTGTAGCGTGGTGTATGTAATACACGGTGTAGGTGTGACAGTTGTAGTGTAACTGTACCTATGTGTAAAATGACATAGTAAATAATATCATGACGACGACGAAGGCAGAGGAGAAGAGGCGGCAGCGTGCGGCAGACGATCAGCTGGCCCGCACAGCAAAACTGCTACACCCATTGCTGAACCTGCAAAACCAATTGAGGTGGAGCATCAAAAGTGTCAATGAGACAAAATTTTATTATGTTACAATTACTCTCTGCCTAGCAGTCAGTGCTACGACGTACATTCGAGGTCGCCATTAATTATAGCACACAATTATGGTCGGCAAGTTGAGAATCCTTGTGCAAACTCGGGTCTTCCATAGCCTCGAACTGCACACGGGTCCTCAACCTGTGCCTTAACCTACAGTACTTATATTGATATCGGGGAGCTGAGAATCCTTGTGCAAACTTGGGTCTTCCATAGCCTCAAGTCGCCTCTGCAGAGTTCTCACTTCCCTCTTAACCTACAATACAATACTTATATTAGTACCGGGAAGCTGAGAATCCTTGTGCAAACTTGGGTCTTCCATAGCCTCAAGTCGCCTCTGCAGAGTTCTCTCTCGAACTTCCCCCTTAACCTATAGTACAATACTTATATTAGTACCGGGAAGCTGAGAATCCTTGTGCAAACTTGGGTCTTCCATAGCCTCAAGTCACCTCTGCGGAGTTCTCTCTCGAACTTCCCCCTTAACCTACAATACTTATATTAGTACCGGGAAGCTGAGAATCCTTGTGCAAACTTGGGTCTTCCATAGCCTCAAGTCACCTCTGCGGAGTTCTCTCTCGAACTTCCCCCTTAACCTACAATACTTATATTAGTATCGGGAAGCTGAGAATCCTTGTGCAAACTTGGGTCTTCCATAGCCTCAAGTCGCCTCGCGGAGTTCTCTCTCGAACTTCCCCCTTAACCTACAATACTTATATTAGTATCGGGAAGCTGAGAATCCTTGTGCAAACTTGGGTCTTCCATAGCCTCAAGTCGCCTCTGCGGAGTTCTCTCTCGAACTTCCCCCTTAACCTACAATACTTATATTAGTATCGGGAAGCTGAGAATCCTTGTGCAAACTTGGGTCTTCCATAGCCTCAAGTCACCTCTGCGGAGTTCTCTCTTCCCCCTTAACCTACAGTACACGTGTATGTACACGCCCTGGACGTACTGTGTCCTGTGGGGCCAACAAGTGAGACGTCAGGTCTACACTTTTGACTGGGAACCAGGCTAGTCCTTGGATTACTCAAATCTCTGAGGATGCCTATCACGGAACCCAGCATACAACAACTGCCCATGTTAGTCAGCAGTTAGTAGGCGAGACATCAGGTCTGCACCTACGTTATCACTTCCCTTGATGTATCTCACAACAAGGTTAAACTGCTGTAAATACAGTGTCCAGCGTGTCAATCTTGCATTAGCCGTCTTGGTCGTGCTAAGACTAGTGAGTGGCATATGTTCAGTTTCCAGAACAAATGATGCCCCAAATAAATAATAATATTTTTTAACACCATCAACCACAGCCGAGAGTTCCTTCTCAACAGTACTGTAATTCCTCTCGGCGGGTTTTAGCCTATGGCTGTGGTATGCCACTGGGAAGATTCCACCTTCCGATTCCTGCATCAATACAGCACCTACTCCATCTTGTGAAGCATCAGTGCGCAGTATGAAAGGTTTGCTGGAATCAGGCAACTGCAAAATGGGCTCCTTGCACAACATATTCTTGAGGGTGGCAAAAGATCTCTCTTGTGCTTCTCCCCATTCAATGGTGTTTGGAGCATATTTCCGTAGCACTTCGTACAACGGTTGGGCAATGAGAGCAAAGTTGGGAATAAAACTCCTATAATATCCCACTAGGCCAAGAAATGCCCTAACCTGTTTCTTGGTCACGGGTCTCGGGGCTTCTTTAACCTTCCTGATCTTGTCACCCTGACACCTGCAGTGATTGTTGCCAACAATATGACCGAGGAACTCCACCTCACTGTAAGCAATCTTGCATTTGCTAGGCTTCACAGTCATGTTGAAACTCTGGAGTCTACTAAAGACAATTTCCAAGAGTCTGAGGTGCTCCTCCAATGTGGCGGAATGAACGAGGACATCGTCAACGAACATCTCTACTCCTACAATACCATGGAGCACTTGTCTCATGGCACGATTGAATACTGCTGGGGAATTGGTAAGTCCAAATGGGAGGACTTTATACTGGTACAACCCCCTAGGAGTAGCAAAGGCAGTGAACTGACGACTCTCAGGATGAAGGGGAATCTGGAAGAATCCCTTCGCTAGGTCGAGCTTCGTGAAATATCGTGACCCTGCCAGCTTGGAGAAGATGGCAATATGGTCACCCATTGGCTCAGCATCCACTTTGGTGATTGCATTGAGCCTTCTATAGTCGCCACAAATCCTGACTCCACCATCTTTCTTGCGGACTACTACCATCGGACTACAGTAAGGAGATGAGGACTTTTCGATAATGCCTGCAGTCTCCATGTCAGCAATTTCCTTATCTACTGCACCCTGTAGTCGCATGGGAATCGGATATGGCTTAACCTTTATAGGAACATTGCTGGTCAACTCAATTTTATGACACGCAACCTTTGCAAGTCTAGGTTGGTCTGAGAAGACATCAGCATACTGACAGAGCAGTGACCATAAGGCATTCTGGTCCCCTACTGCTAAGTCAGGGTTAAGTGAAACATCTCCGACAGTCTCTTCCTGATGGGACTGAGCGGTTAAGGGCTCGTCATCATGGTCATCAGCTGGGATCACCGCAGCTGCCCCGGTTTCTTCCAGTGGCTGGTCACTATAATCAGTTACTCGTAGGCCAGTCTCCTTGGGGTCTGACTCATGATAAGCCTTCAACATGTTAATGTGGAACCTTTTACGAAGATTCCCCATCTGTATTATGTAGTTGAGGTCTGAAATGCGCTCTACTACATTGAATGGACCCTTCCACTGCGCCAACAACTTGTTCTGGGCAGTGGGGAGTAATACCAAGCATTTATCGCCTGGACTAAACTTCCGAAGCTTTGCCTTCTTATCGTAATAAGCCTTTTGAACTTCACGCGCCTTGATCAGTTCTTCCTAAGCTAACTCGCACGTCGACTGGAGGCGGTCAGCCAAATCAAGGACGTAGGTGTAGGTGGTCTTGACTTCAGGGTCGGGTTCTTCATCGTCCCATAACTCACGAAGGACTTGAAGTGGGCCCCGGACCGACCTCCCATACACCAGTTCAAAGGGTGAGAATTTCAATGAATGCTGTGGGGCTTCTCGATAAGCAAATAGAAGAGGAGCAATGAACCGCGGCCATTCCTTTGGCTGTTCGGCGGTCATGCGCCTCAACATCTTCTTGAGAGTTCCATTGAACCTCTCACACAACCCGTTACACATGGGATGATACGGCGTAGTTCGTAAGCCTCGGATGGACAGCAACCTGAACGTTTCGTTCATCATTGCCGAAGTGAACTGCGAACCCCGGTCGCTTAAGACCTCCTTAGGGATACCTACACGACAGAACACTTCAATTAATGCCTCAGCAACAGTGACGGCCTCTATATTCTTAAGGGCCACGGCTTCAGGCCACCGTGTGCTGAAATCAACTATAGTGAGGATATACTTTGATCCATCACTAGCCCTAGGACAGATTGGCCCAACTATGTCAACTGCTACTCTCTCGAACGGTTCAGAGATTATGGGCATTGGCTTCAATGGCGCAGGACGGACACGTCCCCGGTCAGTGGTACGCTGACACACATCACAAGAACGTACGAGCCTCGTTATTTCCCGTCCCATTCCTGGCCAGAAAAAGTCAGCATGGATTCGGTCAGAGGTCTTCTTTTGACCCATATGACCTCCCATCGCTGAACAGTGACCTAATTCAAACACTGCTCGGCGATACTTTGCAGGAACGACAAACTGCAGTCGAACCTCACCCTGGGGTGTCTGTGACTCACGGTACAGCCGTCCTCGCTTACGAAGGAACCTGGCTTGTCCTCCCCGTGAATACTTGGTCACTTTACCCTCCAGCTTCTTGCGCACTGAGGCAAGTGTCGAGTCAGTCTGTTGCTCTTGGACAACATCTTGACTACGAATCAGATCTTGCGGCGTTGCGACTGTCAACGGAGTGATGCGATCTGGAGCCTTGGCCATGGCTCGTGTTATCGCAACAGCCGAAGTCTGAGTAGCAACATCTACGGCACAACTATTTTTGATGCCAGGTATGTTGCCTAAGATGAGGTCAAATAAAGGTTCTGGCATGACAACTGCAGCTGTCAAGCCAGTGAAAAATGGAGACGCCACCTGGATACGTGCCTCAGGGAACAATCTCATTGATCCATCAATAAGTCTAACTTGGATCTGTCGACCTGTATACTCATCAGGCCGAACTAAACTCTGCTTAACAGAGCAACCTGAGGAACCATTGTCCCTCAGGACATTTACAGAAACACCTCCCACAGACCCTGGCTGAACAAGAAAGGCAGTGTTGCTGGTGGAAGGGTCTGAGGAGGTAGCAGCCAGTCATTCATGAGACTGCGGAACAACCGATGCAGCAAACGTGGCGCCCTGGGAACTAGGTGTCTGAGGAGAGTTCATGGTCGGAGGGGGACTTGTGAAGTGTTGGGAAGTACCTGTACTGGTAGAGATGGCACCACCGGGTACTTGTGGAATGAAGGCTGCATTTGCCTCCTGCCTCCGATACACTAATTGACCTGACTGAGGGTTACGTGGCTTGTCCTAGTATTGCTGCTGATGCTTGGGAAACTGCTGCTGGTTGGGGTGCTTGTTGTACCGCTTCCACTCAGGTTTTCTGAGTGTTCTGCCCCTGGTCCTTCTGTGGTTTGCTTGGACCTTGACCATTACTCTGAGAATGGCCTTGGTGCTGGGATTCAGTCTGAGACGGCTTCCCAGACTTGGCAGTATCTTTTCTGCTCCAGGTGTTTTGCTTACGAGCTTGATACCCGTATGCAGTAAAGAATGCGTCAGCCTTCTCTGCCATTTGGCTGGCATCTTTCACCTGGCAGATCTTAAGCTGTGCTATGAGCTCAGCAGGCCACGACCTCTCTAGCTGTGTACGCAGCATAAGGTCAATTATCCCCTCACGCGTGGAAGGAGTTTCATCTTTCTCCATCCACTCATTTAAGTAAGCTGTGAGACGATCAAGGAACTGAACAGCTGTCTCCTTGTCTTGGAGACGAGCTCGCATGAACTGAACTTTGGCGTCGTCTACTGTGAGACCATACGCCTTAATGAGTGCAGCTTTCATCATCTCATATGTGAGATTGTCTCCACGAATTCTGTGGAGAATATCGAGGGCAGGACCCTCAAATAGGCTAAGAAACTGAAGCCGCTTAGCTGCCTCATCCAGTTGATATAAGTCTGCCATGTCCTCAAAACGAGCTATGTACGGCTCGATTCGCTCGCTTTCCTTGTATGAAGGAAGCTTGATGCGTGGGGTCGCCAGGACATGTGCAGGGAGAACGCTCGTGGAGCTTGGACCAACTGTACCAGACGTGTCTGAAGCCAAGGAATCTCGCTTGAGCTTCATCACTTCAAGTTCATGTTCTCGTTCTTTGTCTCGTTGTTCACGCTCGTATTCGCGCTGGTCTCGCTCGTGTTCGCGCTGGTCTCGCTCTTTTTCTAACTCGAGCTCGCGTTGTTTCTGCTCGTATTCGCGCTGTTCTCGCTCATACTCGCGCTGTTCTCGCTCATACTCGCGCTGAATCTTACGCTCTTCACGGGCATCATTCTCGCGCTGCTGCTCCTGATTATGCCGTGAGAGTATATACTCTTTAATTTCGGTTGGGTCCGAAAGACCCATATCTTTGGCTTCCTGTAAAAATATGGTGGTAGCCATGGCGCTAATTTATTAAATAAACCGAAATTGAGTACTGACTGCTTAGCGACGATTACTAATAAACACAAGTAAAGAATACAGACACAAGCTAGTGGTGACCAGTCTTATCCAGTTAACTGGCAAAGAATAAATCAAAAATGTAAATGACTGGGAAGACTCAATAATAAACACAATGGGTACGGCGAGTTCCCAGGAGCGAATAAAATCGTCTGGCGTTACCAAAAATAAACTAGAGTTAAGTATTCTATTGATTAATAAAGCAAAAATTCACTTGCTAAATCAACGGTAACCACCAGTAAACTTGTGCCTATAAACTTTAATAATAAATACCTAAATATGAATGAGTGAGCACTATCTCGTGAATAGCTTTAGAGCTAGGAGTTAATATCCTGGCGAGGTCGCCAACTGTCACGGGGTTTTTATATTATCGCGGTAATTTTTATAATAAATGGTTAAATATTATTTAAATTGATAATAATATTCAATAATATTGAAGAGCAGGGACAATGATTGTCTTACTAAATCAAACAATGATTACTTTACGCTGGCCTGCTTCGCACGATTCTCTCAGAACGAGAATTTACAAACTTTCTCAACAGTACACAGCAGAGACTAATTACTCACAAATGCTGAATTAGTACTGTTAGCCTCTGGAGAAAGTTACTACACCCCTGACAATAAATAACTAATACTAATAATAATAATCAGGTCCTTGCTGATGCTTAACTCCTATGGCACAACGGATTTTAAGTTAATACAACAAGACTGGTCTAAGTACCAGTTATGAATAGTAAAACGTCTATGCAAGCTAGGAGCTATGTGGGAAATAAGCTTAATTACGGAGAAATGAAACAAGAGTTTACTTTACATTAAGCTCAAGGAAAAGAACTGTTAAATTTATTAATTACAAAAATAAATTTAACGTTACATTTCAAATCAAATCAATGAGACGCACTCACTCACTCGCACAAAAGCTAAATACTTACGCCTAGGAAAAACACCTTAACTAAACTCTTATGACTACAAAATACAAAAAGGAAATACTAGTCAATGAATGCTGCGTATCACCCAAGCTGAACTAGGATGGAAGTACTGAAGAACTGTGGAGTTTGGGTACTAGCTGACCTCACACTGCTGGCACAGGACCTCTCTCCGTCGCAGCAACAACTGGACTAAGTCGTGGGAACAAAAGCGGAGCACTAGGCCGCATTTTTAACGGTCAAGTGCAAGCAGGGGCGAACAATAAAGAAAACAATAGTATCGCTCAGTACAGCACTTAGTGACGTGCATTAAATCGGTCACTTTTGAAAACAGTGACGAATGTTTTGAAAAGTGTACCCCGAAATGGAGGGAGAAACGGTTAGCTGAGCGATACGCAGTGAGTTTTCCACTAATAGTTCGTGGCTTCTCACAAAAGGAAAATGTCGCGAATTGATTCGTGACATATATTAATAATAGTTTTCTAAATTTATATGTATTTGAATATGAAATAATGAGGTTCAGGCAAAATCGTTTGTGAACACGTCGCCTTGGGATCTCAGGTGGTTCTGTACTGACTTTAGAACTGGTGTATTTTTATTTCTTCTTATGTAAAGTGAACAAATCCCTGTGTTGCATCTAATACGAGTATACTGTAATTCTGTGTGTGTGTGTGTGTGTGTGTGTGTGTGTGTGTGTGTGTGTGTGTGTGTGTGTGTGTGTGTGTGTGTGTAGCGCAGCCAAAACTGGAAAAAGGATTTTGATGAGACTTAACATGATGGTTGGAATTGGGTACCAGATGAACCAGTTTCAGTTTCATGTCGATTGAAGTTTTCTGAAGGTGTGTTTTGGCTTCTAATAACTGTTCCCTTAGGTGTTATATTATGCTTACGCGAAAAATGCGGCGGGGCATTTCCGTGGAGTTTCATGCATCTCCAAAGCGAAGCACGGTAGCTGGTACTTGGAATTGCTGTAAAATTTTGCCAAATAAAAACACCAAGATATTTTTACTGAGTGTAGACTATTCATTAACCGGTCAGTCCCATTATGAAAACTGGAAAATATAGTCTCTCTGTACAAGAAATCTGGCGAAACATGCACCAGAGAAAATGTAATATGTAGCGAAAGGGGTAGCTAATACATTTTACCCTAACTTAAGAACCTGCGAGGGTGTAATATATTCTTAGTCCCTCCCGTCCTTGCTCTGAGGGACGTCATTAATAACCACAATTTAGGAGCCTCGAGGAGACCTAATTAGACCTTAATGATGGGATCCCTGATATTTACGTTCATGGTAATTATGTGTAATGAGCTTTTATGGCTGCACTTTACGACAGCTGACTGATGAGAGAGAGAGAGAGAGAGAGAGAGAGAGAGAGAGAGAGAGAGAGAGACCCCCTCTCCCAAAGCATGTATGTATGGGTGTATAGGCTTCTTTTCGACACGTTTCTTCCGTTATCTATTTATTATTATTATTATTATTATTATTATTATTATTATATTTACGGTATTATTATTATTATTATTATTATTATTATTATTATTATTATTATTACTACTACTACTACTTCTACTACTACTACTACTACTACTATTACCCTAGCGGAAATTAACCTGTATGATCCAGGCCAGTTTTTCTTGATCAGTTTGAAGTCTTAAATTTTATCGATCAAATAAGAGATAGATGAAGCAGTGACGTGTCCAGTTAGAAAAGTGCGACTGACAAAGTGAGCCGTGTTATCGCTGACACAGGAAGTTCGTAGCACCTTTTCCTTAGCGACTTGTTTTGCATATGAAACGTTAGTAACTTGTGTTCTATGCCTTTTCAGTATCAACAATTCTTCATAAATAAGAGTTTAATGAAGCCCTTTTGCAACCCCTTAGTAAAAAAAAAAAAAAAAAAAAAAATCCTTAAGCTGAATAAAATCGTCTGTGGGAAGCAAATCTATAATAATACGTCCCCAGGCTGAAGGGGTTGAGATCAGTTTTGAACACCGAGACCCCTCCCCCCGTTTTTTTTGTGAGCTAAAGATACAAGCGTGTTTGGACTGACGAGCAAGTGAAAGCAAGATTGACCCAGAGAATGGAGATTTGAAGGTGGCACACACTCTCTCTCTCTCTCTCTCTCTCTCTCTCTCTCTCTCTCTCTCTCTCATTATTACATTTTTTTTAATCCACTTCCCCCTCCCCCTTATCATATTTCTTTTCCTTCTCCGTTTCCAAGAATTCACAATAACGGCCTGTCACGACCGTTACCATCGCGCCTCACCCTTCCCCTGGCAACGCGGGAAGCCAGTGACCCAGGAAAACCATTCGTGCCAAGAAACTCGACCCCCATTATTACACAAAGTACTAATTTTGCACCTTCACATTATCACTTAAATCAGAGCCTTGGGTAGTAATTTTTTCCTCTGAAATTGTAACAGGCGTCTCCACAAGGAATGGTAGAAATCTGTTATAATGAAGGGGTGGTGGTAGTAGTAATAGTAGTAATATAGTAGTAGTAGTAGTCGTAGTATTTGTAGCCTCGAATCGTGTGGAAGTACACCCAGTGGACTTGGACTGCAGCCTGAAGTAGCCTCCCTCCTGTAGCCCACCATCCTCATTTCGGGAGTTGGGGGAGTGGGGTTAAGGAACGTTTGTATAACCGGGCTGCTCTACCACCCAGTTATACTGATGCCACCAAATGAAGGCGTCCCTCTCCAGCGCCCCAGTGAACCTCTAACCGTTCAGTTCTAAAAACCTCTCGTGATCTAACAAAGTGTGTCAAGATAGGAAGCAGAAGAACCAGAATTAAGGGCCAAAGTGTTAATTACCCATCTTTTAATTATTAGTTTACTACCTAGGTTATTTGGAGTCTTGGTTACCACAGTCTTTTAACACTACCTAAGCGTAGATTTTTTTTCCCCTTTGCAGCTTATTTTGCGATGCTTAGTGGCAGAAAATGGCGATTCTGTGATCGTATATCCTTTCCACAGCACTTCATCCTGACTGTACATCCTCTCCACAGCCCTTCATCCTGACTGTACATCCTCTCCACAGCCCTTCATCCTGACTGTACATCCTCTCCACAGCCCTTCATCCTGACTGTACATCCTCTCCACAGCCCTTCATCCTGACTGTATATCCTCTCCACAGCACTTCATCCTGACTGTACATCCTCTCCACAGCACTTCATCCTGACTGTACATCCTCTCCACAGCACTTCATCCTGACTGTATATCCTCTCCACAGCACTTCATCCTGACTGTATATCCTCTCCATAGCACTTCATCCTGACTGTATATCCTCTCCACAGCACTTCATCCTGACTGTATATCCTCTCCATAGCACTTCATCCTGACTGTATATCCTCTCCATAGCACTTCATTCTAACTGTATATCCTCTCCATAGCACTTCATCCTGACTGTATATCCTCTCCATAGCACTTCATCCTGACTGTATATCCTACCCATAGCACTTCATCCAGCCTACCATTACCGTATATTCAATTGCTAAACTGTTACAACACTGCATTCAAGATGGAGGGATAGCAGTTTACAGCCAGGTTACAGTAAAACACGTATAATCTTATCCTCTGAAGTTATACTGAGATGAATAGGAAGATCTGTATAGGAGAATTAGCCTAATCAATCTGCTTTTTTTTTTCTCTTTTTTAATTCGCGAGACCGTACCAGAAGGCTTTATTCAACGTAAGGATGGTCTGCGTTAGGTAAGGGTTCATGAAGCTTGTGTATGATCCCTCCAGTACCCCAGCTCTTTCTATAGCGAGCGCGGGTGTAATTCCTCTTATGTTGTCAAGGCAAGTCGGGAAGCCAATGACCCGGAACCACTCAAAAAAAAAAAAAAAAAAAAAAAAAAAAAAAAACTCATCACCTAAGTACCAATTTTGTACTTTTACTTTGTTAACTGAATTTTCCGGACTCTTGGTCACTAATTTCGTCCTCTGAAATTATAACAGGAAAAATGACAGCCTGCTCATAACACCAGTCCTTCATTCCAGGCATGTGTGTGTGTGTGTGTGTGTGTGTGTGTGTGTGTGTGTGTGTGTGTGTGTGTGTGTGTCCCATCTAACCCCTCCACCTCGAAAAGTCCCTCCAAAATTAAACATGTGTCCAAGAATAGAAAACACACACACACACACACACACACACACACACACACACACACACACACACAGTAACATCCCCTTGGTTTACGGCAACACAGGACCACTAAATAAAAGAAAAAAAAAGTTATTCTCTCCTCTGAAAATGTATCGGGAGGAAAAAAAACTAAAAAAAACTAAAGTGAAGATTGAAAAAAGGAAAGAAAAAATGAAAAAGAATAAGGTAACTTAATTTGCCCTCTGAAGAGTAACAGGAAGAACAGATAAGCCTCAAATGAAGCCTAAAAACAAGAAAAAGAAAAATATGATAGTTGATTTTGTTGTTTGAAATTGGAATGGGTAGAAGAGACGCCCCTAAATTGAAGACTCTAAATCCATAGTACCTGAACCTTAGCTGTCCACATGCAGTACTTAAGGAACGATACGCTTTTTACACTGACTTGGCCTAAAACTGCCATCTCTCCATCTTCACTGCTGTGTTGTGAAAGTAAACACGAACATATGATGCCAGTCACGAAGAAGTGCTGATGCAAAAGGTGTGGAGATGAAGTCCTACCTGTCACTGATCTACGTGAAATAACAACGAAAATCTGGGCCAAGTTAAGATGCAAAGGTATAGCCCACGTCAACTAAATGGGTGTCATCTTATCCCAACTACTTCTATATTCACCTGAAGACGATTATATTCATCAAGGTTTAGCCATATACAGTCAGGGTCAAAAGCAGTACTGTATAATCTTTTCTTATGACTCATGGCTTTGGTCCTTTATTCGGCACTGAGACCCGCTACGAAGTCAGAGTTACATAATACCAAGCGCTCTCTTTCCAAACTCCGAAGCAACTAAAGAACCTTATAAGACCGCTGGCATCTCACATTACCCGCATTAAAATAACGTGTAAGGCTAATATGTCTGCAGTTATTATCTTCTACTCCAGGTGACTCTAAAAACGGCACGTCATCACTTCAGATTACACATATAAGAACTAAATATGCAGTGGTTGTCATGTATTTATATATTACACTGTACAAGGAAAATATTACTGTAATTATACGATACTAACTTCGTACTCTCAACCCTTCCTCAAGCTGACGAAGGAGGAATGGGTAAGGGGTGTCTGTGGTAAAGGTGGTGTGAAAGTTGCAGGGTTGGAAAGGCTGTGTCTGTGAGTGTTTGGGTCCATATGTGTACCATCAAGAGAAGCGGCAGGGTGCGAACATAGTCTATAACCAGACGTCTTAATCCCGTAAGGGGTGGCCACAAACAGATCGCCTTCATGTCGCCCTGTCCCCTGCATGCCATTTAGCAGCATATAGGCTATTAAAGGGCACAGCACCAGTTCTAATTTTAAGTTTCGGACACAGCTTGGATTTGAACGTAAGACTTGGGCAGGCAGAGCAGGCAGTCGATCGGGACGCCGCACTTCCTTCCTTGTATAGAAGGGGGTTGGGCCTAACTCCGTAATATTGCACTTTGCGGAATAAAATCGTGAAGTTAGCCAAAATAAAACAAAATTCTCATTGCTGTGAGTTGCTCTGATAATGTTTTACTTGTGTCTAGTTACTTATTTATCTATTTACCCATTTGTATGACGCCTGGTGGTTTAGTGGGTCGAGGCGCTCTTACTGGATTTGGTCCATATGGGTTTAAGGTTGGGACGAGGTAGGGAGTAGTCAGTCACCTTAAATGTCTGGACTGAGTGGCCTAGCCCGGGGCCCCTACACCCCCCACGTGGCAAAGTAGAATTGGATGATGAATGGCTGGATGAATTATTAAGGCCTCTCTCGAATAAAATCGTCTGAAGCTGGAATGTAATATATCTCCTTTTCTTTTTCTTGTCGGCGTGAAAGGGTTAATGTGGCAAATGATGGTGTGGTAGTGGTACACCCTGCCCTGGGACCCTGGCTTTTGACTCAATTTCCCCAAAACTGAATGCCCACGTTTTTGCCTGACTCACATCATTTCCACGAAGTCTGGTACAAATCAGATCAAAACTGAGTTGACCTTTCCCTGTGACCATGAACTTTGACCCTGTGACTTTGACCTCTGACTGATTGTACTTTGAGCCTTCCTTGTGACTTTGACCTCAGACTGATTGTACTTTGAGCCTTCCTTGTGACTTTAACCTCAGACTGATTGTACTTTGAGCCTTCCCTGTGACTTTAACCTCTGACTGATTGTACTTTGAGCCTTCCTTGTGACTTTAACCTCTGACTGATTGTACTTTGAGCCTTCCTTGTGACTTTAACCTCAGACTGATTGTACTTTGAGCCTTCCTTGTGACTTTAACCTCTGACTGATTGTACTTTGAGCCTTCCTTGTGACTTTAACCTCTGACTGATTGTACTTTGAGCCTTCCTTGTGACTTTAACCTCTGACTGATTGTACTTTGAGCCTTCCCTGTGACTTTGACGTCAGACTGATTGTTCTCGAAATCAAATCCTTTTATTCTTACCTTGGCCTCAACCCTTACACATTCTTATGCTAAGGACAGAGCCTTACTAGCCTTACCGTGTGGATGATACTGAAGATAATAGAAGGCTGTGGATGAGACTAGAGATAACAGAGCGCCTTCCTGATGTTAATGGTGTCAAAGATGGTGGATAGTGAAAAAATTTAGTAAAATATTTATGTGCGTATGTACCAGTAAAGTGTGAATGATGTATGTAAAACACGTGTCGGGCATCATTAAGTTACATTTTAAACACTGGATCCTGACATACCTTATTGGTGTCAAATATGGTGAAGATGGTGTCAAGCATGGAGGTGTCGACTGGGTAGGGTTTGCCTCGCTCATTCCGGAAAAGAGCCCGACACAGCGCCGAGAATTCGCTCTGGCTCAGGAACCCGTCTCTGTGGATACAAGAGAAGAGCGGTGTGAGTAGGATACATAAAGCTGAAGGATACATAGCGCTGAAGGATACTTGGACCACACGAACCTCATGATTCTAGTGAGATGTTCAGGCCTCCCTCTACTTTCTTCCTTCGTTTCCTCCCTCCTTCTCCTTTCCCACCCTCCATCTCTCCTTTCTTCCTTCGTTTCCTCCCTCCTTTCTCCTTTCCCTCCCTCCATCTCTCCTTGCTTCCTTCTTTCTCCTTTCCCTCCCTCCATCTCTCCTTGCTTCCTCCTTTCTCCTTTCCCTCCCTCCATCTTTCCTTTCTTCCTTCGTTTCCTCCCTCCTTTCTCCTTTCCCTCCCTTCTTTCTCCTTTTCAACCCTTCTTTCTCCTTTCTTCCTTCCTTCCCACCATACTTTCTCCTTTCCCTCCCTCTTTTCCTTCTTGTTTCCTTTTCCTTCCTACCTCCACTCTTTTCTTCCTTCCCTCTCTCCCTAATCAGTAGCTACAGATCGTTTCATGTTAAGTGACCGAATTCGTTTGCCAAGAATCACTCCTAGCAGTACAGCAGTGTCTGAAATATGTGAATTCAGTGGGTGGAGTGGAGTGGGCGGGATGGGCTGGGAGGATGGTGGGTGGTGGGGCATGCTGGGGAAATACATACTGTACAGACAGGCGTTGCAGGTATGCCGGTGAGGTGCACATCAAAAGTATGTAAAAAAAAAAACACACACACACACACAAAACTGGTGGGGTGGATGGAGAGTAGTGGGTGGGATAGACTAAGATGATGGTGGGCGATGGGGAAGTAGTAGCGGAAATAGCCTTGTTTAAGGGGCGGCGCTGGCGGTGGGAACAGATTTGTAAAAGATCACCATCAGCGACTTGAAAGAAAGAGAGAGAGAGAGGGGGGGGGGAGGGATTTGGAGCATGGTGGTGAGGGGCGGGGGTAATACACCCTGAGAAAATGGGCGTTGTGAGATTCAGTAAATAAATACATAAAAAATAAAAAGGACAGAGATCAACAGGTATTTAACACATATATTTGTCTTTTCCAGGCTGTTATAGGGCATGTTATAAATAGTTTCTGTTCTGAGTCAGTGATAGAAAAGCATTACGGTGTTTACGAGTGTGGTGATTTTTTATAATTAGAACATGAAAGTAAGCACGCGCCACTCTCAGACAAGCATTAAAACACACACACACACACACACACACACACACACACACACACACACACACACACACACACACACACACCGCTCGCTGGTGCAGTGGTAACGTTCTCGCTTGCCATCTGGTAGACGGGAGTTCTCGCCTCGCTCAGGTTGCGAAAAGTTTCACTGACGAAGTGGGTGGTTACTGTCCCCCTTGAGCAAGGGGACGGGTGTGTGGGTGTGTGAAAGTCACAGCCTTGCCCTTAGATCGGACTATATGAGCTCTCAGCTCCCTTCCGGGAGGGTAAAAGCTGACGATCACGACCATCAAGTGATCCTGACCGACCCGGTGAATTACACACACACTAGGTCCATTCGTGCCCTTCCTCTCAGTCAGTTCGTTCCCTGTGCGTGTTGGGGACGGCATATCTCTTATACCCAAGCGCTAATTCAGGTAACATAGGCGATCTGTTATTTGCTGGTATGAACACGTGAGATGGACAAGTGCTCTGTTATTTAGCGGTATTAAACTTAGAGAGAGAGAGAGAGAGAGAGATTGTAAGTGGTCTGTTATTTGGTGATATTATATTTGAGATTGGAGGGGTTAGTGACGTTGTACTTGGTGTGTGTGTGTGTGTGTGTGTGTGTGTGTGTGTGTGTGTGTGTGTGAGAGAGAGAGAGAGAGAGAGAGAGAGAGAGAGATTGCAAGTGGTCTGTTATTTGGTGATATTAAGCTTGAGACTGGAGGGGTTAGTGAGCTGTACTTGGTTTGTGTGTGTGTGTGTTGAGAGAGAGAGAGAGAGAGAGAGAGAGAGAGAGAGAGAGAGATTGCATATTAATTCCTACGCGAAGACAAATATTCAAGATTTATATTGGCCCTTCTCAAAATTTAGCTCCATCGTCCCTATTATGACGAAAATTACTCTCCTAAATTTTAAGCATGCCTTAGTTTAGAACCGAGAACCGCTGTGTACGACTTTTAAAATATCTACGTAAACACTTATAAGGTTTGAAATTCGCTCAGCAACCCGTGTACACTGGAAAATCGCGGTAAAATAGAGGAAGTCTGGATGTTTACGTTCCGCTCTTCATGTTTACGAAATTGTCCGCGCTTTTCTCGTGTTTACATTCTGGCTCCAGTGTTGCCAAGTTAGCGCTTTCGATACGAGATCCAATAATATTCAGACTAGCAAATTTTTTGATCCAGAAGTATTAAATAGAACTATGCTTTAGGGATTTTAGCAAGAGTTTAGCGACACTGCAAAGGTTTTAGCAGCCCACAGCAGTTTCTTGAGTACTGTTTACCTTCCAGCATTTTTATTTGGCATCTGTAATCAACCCTGCTACACTGGGGCAATGGTGCGTGTAATAGCTGGCCGGTTATAGTCTTTCTTAAGGGTAAATCGTGGATTATAATGCATATTTGTAGTCTTTAGTAGCCATACCATTGAGTGAATAATAACAATAAAATAAATAAAAACGCAACATTCTGTGATAATCGTAAATTGTTGTGGAGACCCCTGTGTTTATGTTTCGAGAATTGGTTATGATCCTTAATATACACCCTGGAGTGTTGTAAGCAACATTCTAGCGCTTGTAGATAGACAACTCTAGCGGGTGCTGCCATCTAGCGACGCTCACCAAACCTATCTCCCACACGCAGCCCGCAACAAAACCCATCTCCCTCGCGCATTATCCTCATTTTCCACCCGGCAGTCTTCCTTGTCGATAGCACGGATAAAAAGAAGCAATATGATGCCTGATCAGGAAACAAATTTATCCCCATTTTCGTGATTCTGGGGATCAGCGAGAGGGAGCCTCATCATGCGCCTGGCAGCCCAACAGTAGTGCCAGATAGATGAGATGAAAAGTTATTAGCGTGTTGTTTTACGTGCACAAATGCCCATACATCCCTAGAATTCATACGAAGAGCTGTTGAGTAATGCTGCCATAATGATAAGAAAATAATGGCCGTTACAGTATGGTATCTGATAGTCGTAAAGTACCACAGGAACTCGTAAAAAAAAAAAAAAAAAAAAACTGAACACATACAACCCAGTGTAGTGTCTTCTGCGTTATAATTACTTTACATTAGCAGTACCGTCTCGCATGTCATGTTTGTGGTCTACGTGCTGGCATAGTAAAGGGGGTAAAGAGAGAGAGAGAACTGATTGCTTTTTACAGATTTTCAGCTTAAAGGAATCGTGGTATATTCTTAACATCCCTTTAAATACGGACATAGCCTTTTGTACATGGTGGTGCTATGGAAAAAGGGGATGGGGCCCAAAATTGGGGTAAGTAGGGAGATTGGAAAAAATATATACTTGCTTTTACGGATTCTTCAGCATAGAGTCGTGGGTTAGGTCTTAAGCCAGCCAGACGATTTATTCAGGAAAGCGTCTTTACAACGGGTTAGACAATGGGGCAGTCTTCATATGTTCATTGGGTTTTAAGCTGAGTAAAATCGTCTGGTGGCAGCGAGAATAATAATAATAATAATAAGAGTAATAATAATGATAATAATAATAATAATAATAATAATAAAATACGCCCTCGGTAAAAAGGCGATGGTTGAAGGGGTTTATAGGCCTATGCCCAAAACGCCATGACTAGTTATATCCTTGCTGGCTAAGATTTTATGCTGCTTATGATAGAATATTTGAACTAGGTTTAGAAGAGGGAGAGAGAATTACAATGGGCTGATATAGCGGTGTTGGTGGTGATACATGATGATTATGATAGAGAGGACTAATATGGTGATGGTGGTGATGACTGATGATTATGAGAGAGAGAGAGAGAGAGAGAGAGATTTACAAATGATTAATGATGGTGGTGGCGATGACTGATGAGTGAGAGAGAGAGAGAGAGAGAGAGAGAGGTCCTGGTGGTGAATGGGTTAATTGTTTTGATATTTTCGTTGCTCCCCTTCGTAAACTTGTAATTAGTGTTTTTTTACCCTTCCTCTTGCCTTTAAGCTCCTGCCCTAGATTCCCCCCCCCCTCTCTCTCTCTCTCTTTCTCTCTCTCTCTCTCTCTTCGCCATTAGTCATTATTTCCTCTTTAATGTTTCAGTTTCGTGAGTCACCAAGTATGCGAGAAAGGTGCGCACTAATGTCTAATTATTCAAGGAGAAAGTTTTGAGATGTATACCGTGCTCATCCTCACAAGGTGTATTGCCCTCACCCTATTCCACACCACCCACCATCATCCCACCCTGTCCCGCTCACTCCTGTCCATTCAACCAACCCTTTTCCTACCCCCCCCCCCCACTCACACACATCGAATTTCTCACTCATTTCTTCATTTCCTCCGTTCCTCCTTCCTTTCCTGTTCCTTCCATTCTTCCTTCTTTCCTTCCATCACTTATCCGCTCCCCTCACTCCCACCATTCTTCCTTCACTGACGTCCTTTTTCTCCTTGCTTTATTCATTCATTCATTTTTTTCCTCCCTCTCTTCCGCTTGCTTTCCTTCTTCCATTGACTCCGTCCTTCCCTCCACCCTACTCTCCGTTCTTCCTTGACTCCCTTCATCACATATTCTCTCCTTCAGTAACTCGCTCTCTTTCCTTCCTTCTTTCACTGACTCCTCCCTCTTTCTTTCCTTACTTCCTTCACGGACTCCCTTCCTCTCTCCCTTCCTTCACTAACTTACTCCCTCCTTTCCTTTTTCCTTCCTTCCTTCACTTATTTTCTCCTTCAATCCCTCCCTCCCTCGTTCCCTCCTTCACAAACCTCTCGCTCACCTTTTCTCCTTCAGTCTCTCCGTGCCTCCCTCTTTCCCTCCTTCATTCACTGACTCCCTCACATTTTATCTCCTACAATCCCTTTTTCCTTCCTGATCTTCCTTCCCTCCTTCATTCTCTCTCTTGCTCGTTTTGTCCTTCCTTCATTCCTTATCTTCTCCCCTCTCTCCTTGCTTCCTTCATTCTCCCTCCATTACCCATTCTCTCTCTCTCATTCCTCCATTCTCTCCCCTACGCATTCTGTCCTTCCATCCTTCCTTCCCTCCTCCCTTGTCGTCCTCCTTCCCACCTTCCTTATCATCGTCCTTCCTTCCTTCATTATCGCCTCCCTTCCCTCCTTCCTTTCTTATGGTCTTCTTTCCCTCCTTCCTTATCGCCTCCCTTCCTCCTTCCTTTCTTATGGTCTTCTTTCCCTCCTTCCTTGTCGTCTTCCTTCCCTCCTTCACTAACAGCTTGCATGCTGGCATTCTGACAAGGCAATTTCCCAGTAACTGCCCCTCCTTCTCTCTCACCCTCTCATTCTCTCTTCATTCCTTTGTTATTTTTCTTCATTCTATCTTCATTCCTTTGTTATTTTTCTTCTTCAATTTCTCTTCATTCCTTTGTTATTTTTCTTCTTCATTCTCTCTTCATTCCTTTGTTATTTTTCTTTTTCATTCTATCATCATTCCTTTGTTATTTTTCTTCTTCAATTTCTCTTCATTCCTTTGTTATTTTTCTTCCTCATTCGCCCTTCATTCCTTTGTTATCTTCCTTCCTCATTCTCCCTTCCTTTCTGTCATTTTCTCTCGCATTCTTTCTCATTCTCTTTCTCTTTCATTTTCTCCCTTATTCATTCTCATTCTCCCTTCATTCCTTTCATTTTCTCTCGCATTCTTTCTCATTCTCCCTCATTCACCCTTTCGTTCATTTTTCTCCCTCTGTCTTTCTTATTTTCTCCCTCCCTGTCATTTTCTTTGTGTGTCCCTTCCTCCTTTCATTTTCTCACTTTCAGTTTCTTCGTCATTCTCCCTACCTTCCTTTCTTTTCCTCCCTTTGTCCCTCATTTTCCCTCCCTTTCTCCCTCGCCCTCCCACTCCTTCTCCCTCATTCTCCCACGCTTTCTCTCTCATTCTCCCTCTCCTTCTCCTTCCCTTTCACCCTCATTTTCCCTCCCTTTCTCTCTCATTCTCCCACCCTTTCTCCCTCATTCTCTCCCTTTCTCCTCCATTCTCCCACCCTTTCTCCCTCATTCTCCCTTGCTCCCCCATTCTCCCACTCTTTCTCCCTCATTCTCCCACCCTTTCTGCCTCATTCTCTCTCCCTTTCTCCCTCATTCTCCCACAATTTCCTTCTCATTTCCTTTTTTGTCTCTCTCTCTTTCACTCCATATTATGAATTATTACATTACCTGTGACGTGACGGACGAGTGGAACCGGCTCCTACTCTCTCTCTCTCTCTCTCTCTCTCTCTCTCTCTCTCTCTCTCTCTCTCTCAGATCAATGCAAAAAATCTGAGTCACTTCAGGTAAATTCATTCTTTTCCTTTTTAAGTCAGGTCAGAGCAAGGCAGGTGAGGTCAGGCCAGGTCAGAGCAGGGCAGGGCAGGTGAGAGGCCAAGTCAGGTGAGGTCAGGACAGGGCAGGTGATGTCAGGCCAGGTCAGCTGGGGTCAGGGCAGGGCAGGTGAGGTCAGGGCAAAGCAGGTGAGGTCAGGCCAGGTCAGGTGAGGTCAGGCCAGGTCAGATCGACAGGTCAGGTCAGCTTTATTTAGGTCATTGTAAATCACGTTGAGTCTTTCCTGTGAGTGTCAAGCGTTGGAGGCGTGTTCCGCTGCCTGAAAGAACGTGATTTCGATCCAAGTCTGAGGCAGGGAATAGTTTGATGATCTGAACTTTGCTGAAACAGGAAGACGTCATCGGAGTGAAGTGGTTAAAGAACAAGGGAAGAAATGATGGATGAATGAATGAAAGGATGGATGGATGGATGAATGAATGAATGAATGAATGAAAGAATGGATGGATGAATGAAAGAAAGAAAGAATGGATGGATGAATAAATTAATGAAAGAAAGAAAGAATGGATGGATGGATGAATAAATGAAAGAAAGACTGAAGGAAGGACTGAAAAAAATGAAATCAGTATATGGACTGTGGAAAAGATTACATGACAAGGAAAATAATACCGAAAATAAATAAGTGAATGAAGTGATATAAGAAAGAAATGAAGGAAGGAAGGATGGATGGGTAAATATGGAGAAAGAAATGAAGGGAAGGAACAAAGAAAAGGAAGGAATGAAGGAAGGGAAGGTGCAATTTCTCTGTAATGGGTTGAGCTGAGTGGAGGTGCTTACTTTAGTTGCCCTTGCGTGTGTGTGTGTGTGTGTGTGTGTGTGTGTGTGTGTGTGTGTGTGTGTGTGTGTGTGTGAGAGAGAGAGAGAGAGAGATTCACACCTTCATTCCCCCTTCTCCTCGTCTCCACCTCCCCTTCGTAATCCATTTCCCTCCCCTCCCCTGTCTCTCTCCTCCCCTCACTCCTTATTATCCTTATCTAGAACCCTCTCCTTCTCCCCTCCCTCCTCTCATAATATTCTCCTCTTTCTTTTTTCCCCTTCCTTCCTGTCTTCCTTCCCCTCCCCTTCCCTTCTCTTCCTCCCTTATTTCCCTCCGCTCCTCTCCCATCATAATTTTCCTTCCTCCCCTCCCCTCCTCTCCCGTCATACTTTTCTCTCCTCCCTTCCCTTCTCTTCCTCTCCTTCCTTCCCTCTCCCTTCTCCCCTCCCTGCCTCTCTCCCTTCTTTCTCCCCTCTCCTCCCCTCTCATTTTCCCTTCCTTCTCCCCTCTTTCCTCCCCTCCCTCCCTCCCCTCCATCTCACCTCTTTTCTCCCCTCCCTTCCTTCTTCTCTCTTTCCTACCTTCCCTCCCTCCCTCCCTCCCTCCCTCCCTTCCTTCTTTCCCTCCTTTCCATCCTTGACCTCACTGTTAACCCCATTAGTTAAACAAGACCCCTTCATCCGGTGATACATAATTTATCAGTTATTCCTCTTCACCTGACCATTGTTTACACACAGGGACTCCAGGTAGTGAAGGGGGTTGCAAAGGCTTTAAGGAAGTTCCCTAACACCTTTTCCTTAGTGATTTATTTTTGGATATAGCTGGTACTCTTGTTAGTTAAGGACGCTCCCCAACACCTCTTCCTCAGTGATTTATTTTTGAATATCGTATGGCTGGTTAATATCCTTTTGTATGTTACTTTTGCAGATATGGCGATATTGTAAGAATTTGTGCAAGACAGAAGACGACAGTAAGATGTAATAAAATAAATCGCATAGGAAAAGGCGCTAGGGAGATTCCTTAACCGACGAGAATACGGGTCTATGTCCAACCCCTCCAGTTCCAAAAGTCTATTATAAAGCTGAATAGATGGTCTGAAGATGGAGGGGGGTGAAGCCACAGAACTGAAAGGATGAAATTTTGGGAAAGGGTAAGAACTTCTAACTCCAACTGTACGTTTGATCCACTAGAGAGGGAGACCTTCACGTGGTGGCACCGATATCAGTGGGTGGCACCTCTGCCTGGCTATTACAAACGTCCCTCAGCTCCCTCCCTGTCCCCTAAAGAAGGGGTTGGTGAACTGCAGGAGGACAGCCTCACCCTCCAGTCCACCGGGTTTTCTTTCAAATGAGACTGGGGCCACAGCAACGACAACCCGCTGTGACCAGGGGCAAAGGTTCGAATCCATTCCACAAATACAGATTTATCCAACCTAGTTTGTTGTAGAATATGACCTAAAAAAAAAAAAAATAATGGACTTGATTTACAGCCGTCAGCAGACAGAACTGAGTAATGTGTACACACACACACACACACACACACACACACGTGTGTGTGTGTGTGTGTGTGTGTGTGAGAGAGAGAGAGAGAGAGAGAGAGGTCAGACACGTGGTCATGTTTAGAGGTACCTCACTGGGTCAAGGTTGCTGTGGTAGAATGGTAGGTGTGGTGGTGGCAGTGGTAGTGGTGTGAAAATTGTGGTGGTGTTGGTGGTTGCTGCGTCGATAGTGGTGTTTATGACAGTGGTGGTGAGGGTGGTGGCGGTAATTGTGGTTATGGAGGTGTGGTAGTGATGGTGGTGGTAATGTCTAATGTGGTAGGAATTGCATTGTGGTACCATACTTGTAATAGCACAGATAATAATTGTGTGAAGGTGGTAGGAAATTGTGGTAGTGGTAGTTGTGGTTGATATGGAAGTGTGAGACTTAGTGTGACTGATGTGGTGGTGGTGTCAGAGAGAGGGATTAGCAAGGAGAGAGAGAGAGAGAGAGAGAGAGAGATTTATCCTTAACTCCAGACGATTTTATTCAGGAGAGAGGTACCCCAGGCAGTGTCGTCGTTATTGCTGTGGATATTGTTACCTCCGCCAAGGAGGTTATGTTTTACCCCGCGTTGGTTTGCTTGTCTGTCTGTTTGTTAGCAGGATTATCCAAAAAGTTATGAACGGATTTTGGTGAAATTTTGTGGAAAGGTTGGCCACGGGCCAAGGAACAAATGATTAAATTTTAGGGCGGATCCGGATCCGGAGTATTCCGCAAAACATCTGCAAAAGTTCTGAATAAATTTCAATGAAATTCTGTGGAAAGGTGGGGCATGGACCAAGAAAGAATTGAACAAATTTTGGAACGGATCTGGATCTGGATCCTTTTTAATGGCATTGGCTGAGGTATGCGCTCCTTGGGTGCTTCAGTTGTTGTTGTGGCCCAGGCTTATGTCAGACATAAACCCGGTGGACTGGAGGCTGAATTGGCCTCATCTTGCAGTCCACCGTCTCTTTTTCGGGGGACAGGGAGGGAATTGAGGGACGTTCGATAACCAGACAGTGGGTCCACCTGGCTATATCAGCGCCATCACGTGAAGGCCTCTCTCAATAGCCTGTCAAAGGGTAAAACAGCCACCGGCGCCTTGGATACATTCAGTCATATTCTTGCTGTCTCCACAAGATTTTCATCTGCATAGGGGATTTTTTTTTTTTTTTTTTTTGTAAGAGTCGGAGGGGTTTGTTACAGCCTTCATTAACCCATTGGGTGCTCTCTAACACCTCTAAGCGCTTTATTTTGCTTATTACACCGGTTCCGTGGGCAATTTCAATGCAGATACATTTATTTATTTATTTTTTTTTGGGGGGGGGTAATCCTCACGAAAAATTATTATGACCATGTGAAATCGATTGTCTCAAATTTCACCAAAATTTAAACTGAAAAAATGCCAAAAGAATTCTTGAAATTGTCACAGCACTAAATTTTCAGATGGTAGGATCATGTTGAGTAGTTCACTAGACTGGGCAGCCATAAAGACGTAGGAGCTGACACTTCAGTAATAAACCTTGGCGTAGATATAACGATTTTACGAAAGCTGATGCGTGACCGATTTGATTTGGCGATGTCTGGTACCGTTGCCGTCAGACGCAATACGCGCCAATTTAAACTTTGGCGAGTCACAAGTCACGATTTGTTTACTTGATTTTTGTCCAAAGCAAACAGTAAAACAGAAATAACTTCAAGCAAAGCATGGGTTGTGGTGTTGTTGGTGGCAGTGGTGGTGGTGGTGGCAGTGGTAGTGATGGTGGTGGTGGTGGTGGCAGTGGTGGTGGTGATGGTGGCGGCAGAACAGGTCGATACCCCTCGTGTCTGGAACCTACACACATACACGCGACCCTGGCTGTGTACGTAACAGTATGTGTATATGTTTGACTGATTTCTGTATGTACGTTTCTGACATTGTGCGTACAACTTTGTGTATGTGTGGTTTTTTTCCCATGTGTTTCTGAAACTTTGTGTATGTGTTTTCTGATAATGTGTGTGTGTGTTTTATAATGTAAGTGTTTGTTTAGGTGTGAGTGTGTGTGTGTATGTGGGCATGTGTGAATTTGTCAACATGTGTATGTACTCGTCTTTGTGTTCGTGTGCGTGAATCAGTTGGCATCCTAATACACTTAGTCCATGTGCGTTTCCGTGTGCTTGTTCGTGACCTCTGAACACAAGTGTAGCGTGTGTGTGTGAGTGTGTGTGTGTGTGTGTGTGTGTGTGTGTGTGTACA